>NC_088201.1:124230323-124454064 GCF_037126465.1 Ornithodoros turicata
TCATATGCAAGAGCCAGGGTCCTCTGAGTTGACGAAGTCGATAACAGCAGCGACGTGCTTGCATGCGCCTCTTTTGCCGGCATTGCACGTGCATTAGGCGTTTTGCAGGAACCGTGTGTTCGGGTCACGGAGTAAGAAGACTAGGAGATGAAACTTCACTCTCTCCCGCGACCAGAGAAAGTACGAGGAGCGCGCGCTCCGCTGCCCGGCCCGCAGTGCCATCAGCTGCACGAGGACGCAGAATTTCCGAAGCATGCGGTCACGTGATACTGTCACTTGTCCGGCGGCGTGACCAAAACACATGAAAGCACGTGAATTAAACGTTAGAAAAGAAGAAGAAGATGAAACGCTTACTCGATCATCGTGCTCCTGTCGTCTGCTCAACAGAACCGAGAGACAAGAGAATGGAACTGTTTTCCGTTGGTGTCGCTAAACAGGAAGCGCTATATGGTTGACAGCGCGACCTTTATTGCCAAGACAAACATCGTTCACGTTCATCAGTTTGTCTTCGGCCGTAGAGGCTACGGTACCCCTCCCCCCCAACTCGCGAAAAGCACTGCTTTCCCCATAGCCTTCCATGTAACAGCGCAAAATGGAAGATAGTGCCGCCGTGCCATCTGTCGCGTAAAGTCAGCAACTGCCTTTTTTCGCTCCCCCAACGTGACAGTCTCTGGTCGCGCGCCGGCGCTTGCTTCTATGGGCAGTTTGACCTCCTAGTCTTCTTACTCTGTGGTTCGGGTCCACTTTGTATGAAGGCAAATGTTAGACGAGTCCGCTTTTCCACCGTGAAGTGGTGACGATCGGCGATCAGGTAGACCAACATCTCTCCGTGAATGCAAACTAAAATAACGTCGATGCATCATGCTGTAAAAACCGAGGGAGCTCACATCAAGCGTGACAGCATACGGGGTCGTCGTTACTCGCGTTTGCGGCAAGCAGCTACCGGTAACAGTCAATGTGCCATGTGATCTCCTCTCCACGACGTTGCTCACATGTCGATTCTTGCACAGCTTTGCACCCTTTTGAATAGTTGAAAGTCTGAAATATCCACACGGCGTGGAAAGCGGCAAAAAAACACAATGCTGCACGAGGGCAACGCACATTTTTCAGATGTTTTCAAACCCACCACGTGAATGGCGAATGGCGTGGTCTGCGAGAACACACACAAGAAGTTCGCTTTTTCGCCGCAAGATGGCCGTGTGTGGCGCCACCTCTAGAGCCTGCACCAGGCGTATAGAGGACTGCATAATGCATGAAATTCCTACAGCAACATGGGTCACTGGTGTCATGTTTCCTTTCTGTTTTACTTTTACTCAGGTATGAGAGGACCTCTACTATCCTCTCAAAATTGCTGTGCTGCCTGGAACCTTGAAAGGATAGACCTCAGTATTGGAAAGTGCTGAGGTGCATGGCGCATGCATCATTCATGAAGCTTCTAAAGTGAGGCATGCTCTATGTGATAAATGGAAAATAAACTTATTTTTCCCAAGGCTACCAGAATATTTTTACGAACCAATAGCATTAGCATTTCCTGAAATTTCGCGATATCACATCCGTATGGTGCAGCTGCAATCAGAAGGCCCCTTACCATTGGCGCCCAGAAGAGGTGGGGATTTTTCAACCCTTTCTCTTTGTTTTCCTTCTTGGTACTGGGGTATCCCGTCCTACAGCCAGGTATGGAGCAATGGCTGGTCATACCTCAGCCAGCGTGTTTTTGAAAGCGTATACACAGCGCGTCAACAAGAAAGCCGGAACGAGCATACTGAGAGTAAACCGCGAGCTCGCATCTCTCGGACCTCTCGGACCCAGCGGCTTGAGTGGACTCCCAGGCTAAATGAGTACCCCCATCCAATAGGAAGCGCTTCATGGACTTTGCGCTTCTGTTGCTTCAGGTCAAGAATATGAGCTGGTGTCATAAATGGTCTCCTCAACGCGCACAGTCTACTGCCGAAGTACAGAGGATGCAACTTTACACCGGCGTGGTATATCGAACCGCTTCAATCGCTTCCGTCTTTGAGGCGCCCAGAAGAGCGTTCCAGCGATCAATGCTTACAAAATTTATATTTTTCGTGATCACGTGATACAGTTTCACTGTTTTTATTTCATACTTTTTTCGCTGTTGATAATTAACAAAAAAAGAGGAAAAAATCTTCCGACCGTCTCTACGGCCTCCCTTCAGGAGTGCTAACAAACAAAAATACAAATAACCTTATGTTTCACAAAATAATTTGCGTTTATTTATACACATGTAAGTTCGTGGTAGCCATGATAACGCATAACACTTTGACGCACTGAAGTTGACAAACCAGAAAGCGGTTTATTTTTGACTATTTGTCAGTTAGAGGTTCCGCAGCTATGCAGGTACAAGTAGACGCGTGTACACCACGCGAATGGAACGTGCCGGCGTAACGCTGGCCTTTTACTTTTAATGCTTCATGGATAGCTTCCTCGATCAGCCATCGATCCGGAACCCCACCATATTCCAGCAGCAGTGCGTCCTGCCCACCTCCTTGTACACACATACGAAACGAAAGTATCTTGCTTGCCACGGAGCAAGCAGAACTTTTGTTAGGACAGTTTCTGCAACACCCACAAAGCGCGCGATTCGGAAAAGATCGCGTCCGGCGACTTCGGATACAGAGCTTCCCTCCATACCCTGAAGAGTGGCTTTCCAGCACAACATTTGGGTCCTGTTGGGTAGCTTATCCTTATGACACCAAAAAGGAGGCAGCTCAAACTGTACAAAAAGGAGTATAGCTGACCAGAAAAAAATATATACCATTATTGGAGGTACCATGTCCATGTTTATTTATCGAACACTTCTTTTGCGCGCTTCTTCATAGAGCAGGGGTGCCGAACTCATTCGTGTTGGCGGGCCGCATTAAGCCTTGGAAGAACTACGCGGGATTCTGATATAGATAGCAAAACACAGAACTTAAAGCAACATAAAACGCTTGTATCTAAGTTATTTATAGCTGCTCAATCAGAGGGTCAGCAATCGTTTTTATTTGTTCTGTATGGAGAGGAACCTTTTCTTTTACCTATTGCGTCAACATCGTGTGAAAGTGATAGTGCAGTTTTCAATCTTAAGGACATCGCTGAGCTGTTCGTTTCTCAATTGTGAGCCTAACTTTGCCATATTCAGGTTCAACACAGAAAGCGCAAGCTCGTAGACGTATGTTGGCACAGTTGTCTCGTGACGTTACCCCAGGAATTAGGTTAAAATGGGGCTACTTGAAGACGGGGGCAAGTTGAGGACAGTTTGGGTTTTTCGCGTGGCAATTTTTTAGCAATATTTTTTTTCTCGTCTGTGACATCAGGATGAGCACAGGTGTTGTCTGGGCTTTGAAGTAACGCGTTGACGTTCTGCACGTGGCTTTTTAGAAAGACGTGAGATACTGTTTTGCAGATGTGGTGGAGGTAAGAGGGGCCTTTCTTTGTCCGATCTGTAACTTTCGCGAGCATTGACTTCCAACTTGCTCATTTCTGCTTCTCGGCTAATAAGACATGACCTCACCGTTATGATGCTGTGTCACTGCCCTGCGTTTCCATGTGCACTACTCGTGGCTGACCGTTTCGGCTGGCTCAAACAAAGACAAAATTTTAACCTGGCATTAATTTTTTGATGTCCTAACTTACCCATAGGAATGGGGTAAGCTGATGAAAATATGTAGCCTGCCATTTTTGGCTCGTACGAAATAAATATCTGGTTTAGCACCACAGTAATTTGTGCATCATTTCTCAAAAGTTTGGGGATTCAGTTAACGAATTATGGTACAATTTCGGTAATTATTCTGACTGCTATTAATAAAATAGCTCAACTGTCTTTAACATAGACCACATTACCCTATTATTATCAGACGTATGTTTTTACCAAACATCGACAGGTTTGACCGCGTCAACCATACGTATCTTCAGATATTTTCGTACAACGTAAGGATAGAACGAAGCCCACTAACTTCAGCGAACTTGTTTTTATCGGTGCGTTGCACTGCTAGTCAATCAGTCCCATTTGTTGTCAGGAACGTTGTCAACAAGAGCGGAAAACGGCGAGTCAAAAAGCTCCGTTTCAGTTATCCTGCACACGAAGAATCCTTGCTCAAATTCACTTTGGAGATCACCAAGCCTGCGAATGAACCTGTCCGTTTCTGATGGCATTGAAAGGCACCAATATTACACATTGGCCATGTATGGGTTGCTCACAAATTTCGGTAGGAACGTACTAGTAATATCGGTCAAGTAAAAATCAGACACAGTGACAGGTTTAGAGAGCGATCAGCGAAGACGGCAAAAGCAACACAGAGACTGACAGAGAAAGTCGAACTTCCAACCTTCTTATCATATGATTGAAGGTTAATTATGGTTAAAAGTTGAAGGTTCGACGTTGACTGATTGATTCGGAAAATATGGAGTGTAGATGAGAGTGGATTGTGTGTGAAGTTGGACGTTTTCCGGCCGTCTTTGTGTTACTTTTACTGTTTTTACTGCTGTTGTCAAGTGCCAACCGGCCCCACTTGTCTCTTCTGGCGAATTCGGGAGGCTATTTCATGGACACACGGCTTTGCGCTCAGAAATTGGTAGGTCGGCGCCCGAGCTGCAATACGTGACTGTTGCCACCCTAACATGAGTGCCAGGAATCTAGCAGTTTTAGCCGCTTGGATCACGCTATGCGCATCGCGGTCGCTCGTATTCGGGTGTTGTCGTCTGCACGCGAACTTTGACGTGCGGGCCAATGAGGGCCCTCGCTACCTTCGCGATGCGGGTATGACGACACCGGATATAGTTGGGCAATCCGTTACCCGATCGCTTCGAGGCTGGGCGGAAAAAGTGCTAGCTGTCAAAAATCTTGGCGCTCGGAAAGTGTCACTCGAGCACGCGAGATCTGACACAATGGGCGAGAACAGGCCGGGTCTACACTCTATAAACTGAACTTCACCGCAGGGCACGCTCTGCCCCAACTACTGCCAGTAATGGTAGAGTTATCGCTTCTGATTCGAGGAGAGGGAGGGGGGACGTACGCCTTTTTGTGTCAATTATCAGGTATCCAAATTGACACGAAAAAGGTGAACGCCCCCCCCCCCCCTCTCTTCGAATCAGAAGCGATAACCCTATCATTCATGGCAATGGTTGGCGCAGAGCGTGCTATGCGGTGTAGTTTAGTTTTTAGAGTGTAGGAAAAAAGTTTTCACGAAATGACCACTCGAATTCGTCATTAGTTACACATTCATCGGCTGTGGAACATGCGGAACTTGGAGTTCACCACGTTCGGACGCCTCCATATCATCCGAAGTCTAACGGACAAGCCGATAACTTTTGTACGAACTTTTAGGACAGCGCTATCTCGCTCCGCTATGGAGGGGACAGCAAATATCAGAGAGTTCCTGTTCAAATACCGAGTAAGGCCGCATGCATCTACAGGTCGTCCACCGTGCGAGCGGCTCAACAGCAGGCACTATCGGTCTGTGTTGGACCTTGTTAGGCCTTCTGATTTTTCCTCGATTCCCACGTCAGTGGATGCTGGTGCCCGACAGCGACAAAGGCGTTTTCATGATAAACGGGCACGGGACCGATTATTTGGAAATGACGCATGGGTGTGGATGCTTGACCCAGAGAGGAAAGGTCACTGCAAAACCGGAAAAATTATTGGAAAAGAAGGGAGTGTGATCTTCCATGTGCGGGATGCTGATGGGAAGATTTATCGAGTATATAAGGACCATCTTAAGCTCAGAGAATCTTTGGAATCGCGGGAAAGTGGATTTTCAAAGACAGCGGCAGATCGACATCTTGTGCTCGAGGTACCGGAATTTTCTTTACCATTCCCCAAAGTGTAGGACTCACCATTGAGTGACAGAAATCGTCATACGTCCTTAAGTGTTCAACCACCGATGGATGGACAGGCTATCGCACCTTCGACTGAAGCAGCTCCTACGAGTGGCAATGCACGCCGTTACCCCTTGAGGATCCGTCGTTTAGTAGACCGCTGGTGCTTGACTTACTAAAGGGGGAGGTATTGTAGTGGCGCTAGGGGTTGGGTTGCGGACACTGAAGACGATGCGCGAGGGCACGGCCTGGACCATTCTTCTGGCTGATTCGTCTGGGGGCATAGGCTCCAACATGTATTGTCTCGTCTCTAGTTGCTCCTATGAAATTGTTATTCCCACGCATACCGACTATCTCAACAGACGAGACATCTCTCTGCCACAGTCAGGTGCAACTAATGCAAGGTAAACTGCACGGGCACAGAACCCAATGATAACGTCACAACCGTTGGTGAAGCGAATATTTTTTTTTATATCCGCTACTTTTATATACGAATATTTTTTTTTCGCTCGGGGGCCACGCGGGCCGCATGGCAACCCTAGGCGGGCCGCATGCGGCCCGAGGGCCGCCACTTCGACACCCCTGTCATAGAGCATTCCAACACACAACAGCGCATTGCCCGGCGGCAGATTTCGCGAAGTTAGTAACGAAGCTGTGCCGTGTATACCAAAGGGAGTCTGGCCATTAATTGGACCTGCCTATACCTGAAGCTCCACCCACTTTTTGAGGTATCTAGCCAATCACAGGTCGAAATACTGTTGTCTATTGTTAGATCCATCCAGTACTTATACCTCACCCTTGTTTACTGGGTGCCACCATTTTGGAGAAACTCGATTGGTTTGGATTGAAACGGATATCACTGGTGACAGGCCAAAACGACGGATTTTGCGCCCACTTTTACCTGCATAGAATAGGCATGTTGGGAAGGCTCAGAATTGCAGAAATGGTTGCTGGCAGAAGTGATTGGCTAGGAGAGCGGTACAACCGCTTCTTCGTAGCAGACGACTACCGGTATGAAGTTTTAAATCACGTAATGTAAGTAGATCGAATCAAAAATGAGCAAAGACGTATATATAAATAATATGCAAATATATATACAAGTACACAAGTGTCTTGTAGTCTTGTAGAACAGTTTAGTGGTTTTCTGCGCCATACCCATTCGTAGTTTTCGGCCTTTTTTTGCTATGTAATACATGCTGTATTTTCAAAAGATACCATTGTGCCACAGGCAAGAGCAGCCATGATAGAGACATATGGCTCACATTGTTGAGGTTGCAGGACATTTGTATAACTGCCATCTGTCAACGTGTAAACAGGTACGCTAAACAAATACGTATTACATGAAGTATAGGCAGCAATATATATTGGGATTAGTGTGAGTTGTACTGGAGCAGCTATATTGAATACATAGTTACAGTGCTAATTGGTGTAGTGACCCTCCGGGGCAAGAATGACGACAGGCTCTACAAAACGTGAGACGTCTAATCAAGAGCCCTGAGGCAGCAACACCGAAAGCCCGAGCAGAAATAACCCCCAACGTCTTCCACCTTGCTCATGGCACACCGACGATCCCCATGAGACTTGCCGTGATGTACATGTTGATGAAGCTGAGGGCAGGGTCGTCAGAGCTCCTCCGCCGTTCGAAAAGATCGACGCAGTCTATCTTGATCATGATGCAGGATGCGCGAACTTGCACGATGCACGATGATACACGAACTTACTCCACAAAATGCTTGAGTGGTGTTAATTCTGCGAATACTTTAGTACAAAGTTCAGGGCACAACGAGCAAGCAAAATCCAGCCCTCCAAACACCGACCGAACAAACGGCACAATTTCCCTGATACACACCAAGGAATACTCCAATAAAATTAGGGCAAAAGTTCATCCAGCAAAGAAAACCTACTAAAATCATACATTGCGGAAGAACAGGCACGTTGTCTCCCAAAAGTCAACCCGAACTCAGGGTTCTTAACTAATCCCGACTTGAAACTGAGAGACCCGTAAAGAAACCTTTGCTCTAGAGCTCTAAACATAACGCCGTCAGGGTACGTTTTAGGCCTGAATGCGAGCTTTCCATACTGTTTGATTGTGGATGATAAACAGAGCTGTGGGCTACCTTTGTACTACATCTTTCAAAAAAGTTGCTCGTCAGTTCTCTAGTGAAGACACTTGCTTGAACTGATTGAATTTCTGCGGGAAATCCAACTCTTGCAAACACTGATAATAAAGCATCCACAACTTCTGGTGAAGTTATTTGTTTCATGGAAACTGCCTCAGGAAACTTTGTTGCGGGGCAAATCATTGTCAAAATGTATTTATTATCCGACTCAGTAACCGGCAATGGTCCTACCACATCAATCACAAGTCGACGAAAGGGTTCTGTTAGCATCGGTACTAGCGCTAGCGGAGCTTTACTATTTTCATTAGGCTTATCAACTCTTTGGCAAGTGTCGCATGGTCTGACATACTCTTCGACTGCCTTGAAGAAGCAAGGTCAATAGAATTCCTGTAAGAGTCTCTTCTTAGTATTTTTGAACCCAGGTGCCCCGACCACGCATTTGTATGGCAAAGCTGAAGAGGTTTGCGCGATATTGCTGTGGTACTACCAGCTGATTAAAGACGCTCCCCTTCTTCCCGTAAAAGCAACGGTACAGAACTCCTTCCTTCGAAAAGAACCTCACGTTGCTTCTCTCTGTTCCTTCTTTTGCCCAGAAATAGGGCTCTTTCAAGTAGGGTCAACCACTGGATGGTCTATTAACGTTTACCCTCAGCAGATTTGTGAAACTACTCGTTATGGAAGACAGAATACTACTTATCTCGTCGTATTCGGCGGGACCTTCGTCTTCACCGCATATTTCACATCGTTCTTTCACATCCGTGGTTTCCACAGCAGGCTGCTGTGGTTCTACCGGCTGCTGCGGCGCTGCGTTTTCGTCATTCATCTTTAATTTGGAAGCTAGTTCTCTCGTCTTTGATCGCGTCAGGGCGTGATGTACACCTTACCTTAGCACAACCCTTTCTCCTTGAGGAGCTCACCTGATCGATTAGAGAAAAGGTAAGGATACACTCTAAAATCTGTACCTCTTAAAAACCCCTTTTATAAGGTGCACTTTTGCAAAAATGTACCCTTTATTTTATGCGGTACGAAAGCACCTAAAAGGTACAGCACTTTAAAGGTACCCCCGTATAAGAGGTACAGCCGTATAAGAGGTACAGTCGTATAAGAGGTACAGCCGTGTAAGAGGTACAGCCGTGTAAGACGTACAGCCGTGTAAGAGGTGCAGCCGTGTATGAGGTACAGCCATTTTAGAGGTACCGTCGTTTAAAGGGTACAACCGTCTAAGAGGTACTGCCGTCTAACAGGTATGCCCGTTTAAGAGGTACATCCGTCTAAGAGGTACATCCGTCTAAGAGGTACGCTCGTCTAAGAGGTACGCCCGTCTAACAGGTACGCCCGTCTAAGGGGTACAGTTGTCTAAGAAGTATACAGTCCGCACACAACACAGAGGAACATGTTTGTGGTGACATAATCTGCACGTGACGTATGGCAGTAAAATGCACGATGCGCATCATGTATTGTGCGCTTATGCTTTGGTATCGATAGTGGTAATACACACTCGCAGAAGTGTGCATCTGTAACATATGTGAAGGGGACCAACGTGTTGCAAGCACATGCGGAACAAAGACAAAAGGGGATCTGAATACTGATTCGATCTTTATTTGACCTTCAGCGATTTCAGCAGCTGCGAAAGCCGTGGATGTCTGTACGGCTTCAGGAATTCGTTGTCGCCCACGACATATATTTGCAGCAGGCCTAACATCTGGCCAAAAGCAGTTGGGTATGTCAAGTTTTTTACGTAGTAAACTCTCAAGGAGCACAGCAGCACAAACTCATATAAGCATGTCCGATGGTTCCAGCTGCACAGCCTCTCCGTCACTACACCAAACAAGGCTCTCCTGCCCGAAAAAGAGTTTCCGTCCCGGAGAGACCACCTCTTCGGGGACGGTCTGGAGAGGAACACCGCAATTAGTTCGTGTTTGTGCCTTCCAAAAGATTTGTCTCAAACAAAGGAAGCAGTTGATATCAGGTCATACTTCGAATTTTTTTGGACGTAAGAATACGGCCACATCGACGAACGTCGGCGATTCTTTTGCTTCATGGCTGAAAAAGCCGCCAGGATGTTGGTCATCACCACCATAGCTTGATCAAAGCTTCTGCGGAATCTGACGTCCAATTCCAGCATCAGCTGAAAACCAAATGAAGTTCAGACGTTAGAGATAAAACTACACTGTCGGCTTCAGCAGTAACAGAATAGCAAAACCGATCACATCGCTTGATTTATTTCGATCGTATGTATTGACATCATCGTGGAAGACCAGCCATATTGGCGTATGAATAATTAGTGTTGACAAACTATACGTCGCTACGCCGTTAAGTGAAGACGTCATTATTACACCCATGGGTGTTTTGCTGACTGGCTACTCTTGCTGGTGGCTGACCTTCCAGCAAAGCAATGTATAAAGGTGATCAGATTTCCCTCCAATATAGAATTATAATTTTACTCCTTACTCTGGGAGCCGGATTCGAAAGGCTCCATTGGAGGTGTCCATGCAACGGGATAGTAGTGTTCGTTATACTGACGGGAGGTACATTGGCGCGCAGACATCGTCTTAACCAGCGGAGCGCGTGTCATTGGACGCTGAGACGCAGCTGGAAGCGAGGTTGGGATGATCCACTATCCCCTTGAAGGGAGGTCGATACGCATAGCGGATGAGGTCGCGTTTCGGCGTCTCCGTTGTGCGTACCGACCCTCCCTTCAACGGGATTGTAGATCATCCTGATCTTGTTTCCAGCTGTCCATCAGCGCCCGATGACACGCGCTCCGCTGGTTAAGGCAAGTGTACGCGCCACTGTATCTACATCGGAAAATATTTCAGAGCTACAACTGGGACGATAACCTGCAGTGCTAGACAAGCCTGAAATAATACACTGACGTGGAACGCTTCTAGGTTGTTAGAACACCCAATGCAATCGCATACGCACTCTGGCAAGCTAGCGTTCACAAAGCTCACTCTACATGCACGTAGTTGTTGTTCATTTTCGTTACGTTAAAGAGCAACTTACCATCAGGTGCACCTTCCCGGCCTCTCCATGTCCCCTAACCGGTCAACTTAACCGTGCGAAGACGGCGGCTTCCTGATCACAAATAACCTTCACACGCGGACGCGGCTGCATTTATAACGCATGTCTCTTCCGTAGGTACCAAAAGTTCCATTCGCTAGATATGAAGCAAGATAAAGGAAAAAGAAGAAACTGACCCGCATGACGGCATTTTCCTTCCTCACTGTCTAGCCTGTGTTCCTAATATACTTGAAACAGACGAAGGCAATTTAAACAAAAGTACCACGGTTGAGGCTCTTTAGCTGACGACGCAGACAGGAACGTTTTATCATCTGCCGTGAATGAAACAATAATAGTTGTAAATCAATCTTTATCTCCAAGTCCGTGCGAGGTACATGCATCATCTGACTGCATCGAACCCTTTGGGGCGTTACTTGAACGCAAGAAGTGCTGAAAGCAGTGGAAAGCACAAGAGGTACTTAGGAATTAGTAGGATTTTGCGCAAGAGGTACTGCTTTATACGGTACAAGACACGGTACCTCATAAATTGACCGTTTACCCCATAAATATGCTTGTACCTCATACATACAAAGCGAGATCCTTTGTCTCGCCCAGTACCTCTTAAAGCAACTGCGGAAAAGCACTAATGTACCTGATATTTACCAGGTACAGCTCGATATAAGGAACGTTATAAGGTACAGATTTTAGAGTGTACGATGTTGAAAGATTTTGTGGAACAGCTGCTTCGGAGTGCAGCTCCCCGAACGGTCCCTTAATGTGAACTTTAGCCAAGGGCAAGCACACACTCTGTTCTTCTACCACTTGCTTAATACAGACACTTTCACCGGTAAAATATCCACTCTGTACGTATGACGGGTGTACAATATTCATGGTTGAAGCACAATCACGCAAGACTTCCCATTGACTTCCAACTTTCGCATGTAAGGACTCAACAGCGCTATGTTGTCAGCGCCCTCGCTAACATACGAGAAAACCATTTTCAGTT
Source organism: Ornithodoros turicata (assembly GCF_037126465.1). Lineage (NCBI taxonomy): Eukaryota > Metazoa > Arthropoda > Arachnida > Ixodida > Argasidae > Ornithodoros > Ornithodoros turicata. Next base: position 124,242,273 of record NC_088201.1, read on the forward strand.
TGGGGCATCTCGCTGCAATGTGCCCTGCTTGATTGCAGTTGTAGGAAACCATTTTTCGTTTTGCTTCGTAAGCTCTGCTTTTAGAGTCGGCTATCGGCTTCTGCGACTTTAGGAACTGTCTCTTTCCCGTCTTTTTCTTTAGAAAACTGAGCTGGTTTCTTCTCATTCCCGCCGTGCGTCTTAACGCACCCTTGACCGTCTTGGCTTGACGATCTTTGCGACGCACTTCTCTGCGCACGGCGAAGTCCTGAGCCAGCTCTGCAGCTCTTTCAACTGTCTCCACATCCGCTCTATCCTGAACCCGGAACCTCACTTTGTCGGGGATTCCACGATAGAACTGCTCTAGACAGAAACACTCCAGAACTTTGTCCTCATCCTTAAAATCATTCAAGCTCTTGAGCCACTCTACCATTGTGGATTTAACGATGTACGCGTACTCGGAATAACTTTCGCCAGCTTTTATTCCTAAACTTTCGCCGGAAAGCTTCGGTGGATAACCTGTACTTTCGCAAAAGGACTGCCTTTACCTTTGCGTAATCGTTCGCGTCCTCCCTACTGAGGCGGGCAATCACACTGGCTGTCTCGCAAGGCAGAACTGACAAGATACGATGAGTCCACAGGCTTTCAGGAATATCGACCTTTTCGGATGTCCTTTCAACATTTACCAGGAATAGGCCAATATCATCCCCCACTTTGTAAGGTTGCAAAATCTCTCGATATTTCGACTTTGCCATAATCTACAGCACCAGCCGAACTATGTGACGTTTCTAAGCGCTTCATTTCAAGCTCTAACCGCTTGAGTTCAAGCCGAAATTCGTGGGCTCGGTGATACACCGAACAGAATGTTCCTAAGAAATCCTCTGCTTTTTGCACTGCAGGCAATACAGCTGTTGACATCGTCCTGGCAGCCTCCGTTCACGAGCTTTACGGTTCTTCGTGCGGATAATGACATCCACTACGCCCTTTGCTTTCACCTTTCGTTATCATCGCACTCTTAGAAATGAACTTCACCGCATAGCACGCTCCTAGCCAGCCATCGTCTCGAATGATGTGGTTATCTGCCCTGATTTGTTGAAAACGGGAGGCGTACGTCTTTTTTTGTGACAATTATGAACAGCATAAGTCTCACAAAAAAGGCGTACGCCTCCCGTTTTCAACAAATCAGGGCAGATAACGATATCATTCGAGATTATGGTTGGCTAGGAGCGTGCTATGCGCTGAAGTTCATTTCTAAGAGTGCGTTTGTGGGAGCATCGTCTATTACGTCATCTGAAGACTACAAAACGACCCCGTCAGCGTCTCAGTTCTTCAGTGGGCTCGGTGATACACGGAACAGAATGTTCCTAAGAAATCCTCTGCTTTTTGCACTGCAGGCAATACAGCTGTTGACATCGTCCTGGCAGCCTCCGTTCACGAGCTTTACCGTTCCTCGTGCGGATAATGACATCGACTACGCCCTTTGCTTTCACCTTACGTTATCTTCGTTTGTGGGAGCATCGTCTATTACGTCATCTCAAGACTACAAAACGACCCCGTCTGCATCTCAGTTCTTCAGTGGGCTCGGTGATACACCGAACAGAATGTTCCTAAGAAATCATCTGCCTTTTGCACTGCAGGTTAGTTCTCGGAACTCCAACTTGCACGCCCTTTCGTAGTAATGGTATATGTCTTGCACTTTTGCCGAGCCCACACCCATCCCTCCTTGCGTTGTTCGAATATCGTTCATCCTTAATTGTACCGTTACGTCATTGTTTTATTATGCAGTGGAGACATTGAATTGAATCCTGGTCCTGTCACTTATGTTAAGCTGGACGAAGTACTGAAATCTCTCAGTGCACTCTCTAAGCTTAGTGATGAGCAGAATGAAATCCTTACCGAAGTAAAAACTTTGCAGCAGAGGCAGTTGACCACTGACACTTCCATTTCGTCTATCAGTGATCGACTGTGCGCCATTGAGTCGGACATGTTGCTAATTAAAGACAGAATATTAACACATGGCTCCGCTCAACGCTCCAGGAAGCTAATAGTAAGATAAAGAAGCTCAAGTCACGAATCAACGACCTTGAGGATCGACAGCGACATGACAATCTAATTTTCTATGGTTTTCCTGATAGTCCATCTGAAACTTGGCTCGAATCCGAAAACGTTGTTATTGATGCTTGCGCTCAGAAGCTCGGAGTGACAATAAAGCCTAATGATATCGAGCGGGCACGCCGGTTGGGCCGTTTTCGTGAGTTAAGGAACAGGCATATCATTGTCAAGTTTCCTATGTTCAAAACTAAAGAAAGGGTAATCGCTCAAGGACACAAATTGAGAGGCACAACCTACGCCGTGAGTCACGATTGTTCACGTGCTACTCGTATCGCTCGCTCACAGCTGATTGAGTTTGGTAAACAACAGGGAACAACATTCAAGCTGCGATACGACACGCTCTTTGTTGGAGATAAACGTTATACCTTCGCCCCTGACGAGAACCTTGTCCGTGAAGTAAGCCAGATGCATATCGCTAATGTGACGTCAACATACCCACCACAGGTGCCACCCTTGTTACGACCTTCTCCGTCTCCCCGCCCTATCTCATGTCTTTACACTAACCCAAGCAGCACAATGTACTGGAAGTCGAGTGCATTAGGGGTGGACGGTATATGTCTTATCAATGTTCTCTAGTTTCATGAATCTGTTCAAGGCCTTTCATGTACCCGTCCACCCCTATTGCACTCGACTTTCAGTGCATTTTGCTGCTTGGGAATATACGCAGCCTCATGCCAAAGCTAGATTATCTCGATGGTATTATCGATTCTTCTCAGGCCAGTATAATACCCATCTCTGAGACGTGGCTTCACCCAAACATCTCAGATGCCGAGCTATCTTTGTCCCTGAATTTCAACTTGTTCAGGCATGATCGGGAGGGAACACGACGTGGGGACGTGTTGATAGCTACGAGTTTGGATCTTGAGGCAACATTAATAAGCGTTGATACTGACATCGAATGTGTATTTATTCTGTTATCTTGTTCTAACAAGCGCTTGGTATTTGGAGTGCGTTATCGACCACCCGGTGCAGTCGCGTCCTTTGTTGAATCATTTCAAGAATTGCCTGTATCATTTTATTCTATGTATCCTAACTCCCCAGTCTTTATTTTTGGCGACTTTAATTTCCCCTACATTGATTGGTTTTCTGATCCACCTTGCTCAAGTGATCAATTCTCTAACGAATTTACCTATGTTTGTACATCGTTTGGCCTGTGTCAGTTGGTCAAATTCCCCACTCGCTGCACACCACTCACCGCCAGCATACTTGATCTAATACAAGTTTCTCGTCCTGATTTTTCCTCGCAGGGGGCACCGGCTTCGGCTGGTGTTTGGTGAGTGGCGCCACCACGGACCCCAGCCCCCAGTCCCAAGGTGTTATTCGTACCGTGCCGAGGGGATTTAAGGTGAAGGGTAGAAACCTTGAACGGTGGCAGTCGGGGTCTTCGTCAAGCCCCGGCTGATGGGTTGTAACAACTCGGGACCTTCCCACATGTATGGACATGAAGTGTGGGCGACTTCAAGGAATGTCCGTGTATCAAACCTGCATGGTTAAAAATTCAAACTCCTCAAAGATCGCGGCGGACCGAAGACCTTTCAGTTGTAACCAAGGGCTTCAGCCCAAAGTACCTTGTTACCCTGCAAAGATGGAAAAGAAAAATGCACACCATTAGGAAAAATGTCGCCTTTCTTTATCGAAACGGCTATAACATCACCTTCGAAGCATATCACTGAAATCAAGAAAATGAGATATGGGGACATACTAGTGAAATGTACATCAGAAGCAGACTGCAACTACATACTGAACGCCAAAGAAATGATGGGGGCACCCATTGCAGCCTCGTTGCACAAAGCACTAAATACTTTCAGAGGAGTTATATCAGCTTCAGAACTGATAGATGTGCCAACAGAAGAGATCTTGGAAAATCTAAAAGAACAAGAGGTCATTGATGTGCGAAAGATAAAGATCCGCAAGAATAATGAGTACATCACAACTAGAAACTTACTCGTCACATCTGATCAACCTACACTCCCCGAGAAGCTTAAGATTGGATACCTCTCAGCAGAAGTTAGGCCGTATATTCCAAATCCTTTGCGCCGCTTCAGGTGCTATACATTCGGGCATGCGGCTGATGCCTGTCGAGGTTCACCTTGCTGTGCACGCTATGGCCAATCCCAGCATGAAACAAAGGATTGCGAAGGTTCTTGTAGTTGTGTTAACGGCTTGGGGGGGGGGGGGGGGGACCACCCAGCATACTCTCGATCATGTCCGAAATGGAAGCTTGAAAAATAAATACTACACATCAATACTACACATCAAAACTTGACCTACCCTGAGGCAAGAAAGAAAGCATCTCCGTTTATCTTTGAAAAATCGTTCGCTTCCGTAATAAAAGAAAAGCCCCAAATGGCAACATGTGCAACTCAAACTGAGATAGAATCAGTACCAAGTTCAAAAGAAAACCGACACTATTTTTCCTCCCACACAGAGCAGCAAACCTGCAGTGCTGCTTACCACCTCACATTCCCACATGGAAGGTTCCATGGAGTGGAATGATGAGGACTCGAGCTCAGAACTTTCCTTTGCCAGTTTGAGCTCACAACCACAAAGAAAGCATGAAGCTGGCTTGTCTGCCAGCGGCTCACTTCCTGATATTTCCGACAAAGAGCTGGCACAAGCCAGAAAGAAACCTCCAAGGCAGAAAATAACTGCACCCCAAAGAGACATGATCAGTCATCTTCACACATTAGGACACTTACTGGGCTGCTACTTCCTGGTACATTTGCTTTGTAACACATATGATATGGGTCAGTCAGTTCTCCAGTGGAACAGACACACTCTGTTTTTGTTTGCAAGAGACACACTTAAATGCGAAACATGAAAACCCAATCCGTCATTGCAATATCTTCAGGAAAGACCTACAGATGCCACTCGTTCATCAGGTGGTGTGGCTATACTAACACCAAAATTCCTTCCTACCAAAGTTTGCACTTGTAACAGATCTGGAGGCTGTGGCAGTCCAGATTTGCTTCCAAAGGATCATCACTGACTGCTCCTTGTACCTACCTCCAAATATCAGTGAAAAAGAGGGAGCTGGAAGATTTATGCAACCAACTGCCATCACCGTTTCTAATCCTAGGTGACCTCAATGCGCACAATCCTTTGTGGGGCAGTGCAAGAGCTGACAGACGAGGAAAGATGATAGAAGACGTCTTACTTAGTACCTCTCTTTGCCTCCTAAATACAGGCACTCCATCTTTGTGTAGCCCATGTCTCTTTCAGTGCATAGACTGGGAAGTGGATGAGAACCCATATGGTCGGGACCACTTCCCGGTGGTCCTAAAATTCCGTGGTAGTTCAGTTAGTTTAACGACACGTCCACCACGATGGAAGTTGTCACAGGCAGATTGGACTTTATTCGAAAAAGAAGCTAATCTTGTGCCGTCATTCTTTGGATCTATGCCTGTTGAGCATGCAAATGATGTTGTAACAAGCACCATCATAAATGCAGCTAGAAAGTCCATTCCACAAACAACTGGCCTCGTCCCCAGGCGTCCTAAACCTTGGTGGACTAGTGATTGTGAAAAGACTCGCAAGGAACAAAATCGTGCTTGGGGAATCTTCCGAAGGTACCCGACTGCAGCAAATTTACTTACATTTAAGAAAACTCGGGCTAAAGCACGTTGGACCCGACAGCAAGCTAAGCGAGAATCGTGGAGGAATTTTATATCATCCCTAAACAATAGCACACCTTCTAAAGTTGTATGGGACAGACTCAATAAGATCAAGGGTGATTACGCGAGCTTCTCCGTTCTATTACTGCAAATAAGTGGTACACCCTGTCAGGGCATACAGCAACAGGCAGACGCGCTCGGTAAACACTTCCAAAGTATCTCAAGCTCGTCACACTATAGCAATGAGTTCTTAAAAATCAAAAAGCAAGCTGAAAAACAGAATATTCCAAAGGGAACAGGTAACAAGTATGCATATAATATGCCGTTTACGATGACTGAACTGTTAAAAGCATTATCATCATGAAAAGTCACAGCTCCTGGACCAGACCGCATCACACATTCAATGCCCTGTCGACTGTCAAGGGAATCACTACAGGGCCTTCTTCAATTCTTCAACGTCGTTTGGAAAGAGGGTCATCTTCCTTCCCGTTGGAAGGTTGCAACCATTATCCCCTTCTTAAAGCCAGGGAAAGATCCATCAAATCCATCAAGCTACAGGCCCATAGCACTCACAAGTTGTCTTAAAAAAACGTTTGAGCGTATGATAAACGATCGTCTCGTTTATTACCTTGAGGAAAACGAATGTCTAGACCGTTACCAGTGTGGGGTCCGGGCTGCGTGTTCAACTACTGGTCATCTCGTACGGCTGGAAACAGTTATTAGGGAATCGTTTGTCAGAAGGCAACACTGCCTCTCTGTCTTTTTTGACTTAGAAAAAGCTTATGATACCGCATGGCGCTATGGTATATTGCGAGATCTGTGCTCTTTTGGAATCCGTGGTCGCATGCTATGCTGCATCGCTGACTTTCTGGAAGGGAGAACATTCAGAGTTCAACTTGGCACGGCCTTATCACGCCCATTTGTACAGGAAAAAGGTGTCCCACAAGGCTCTCTGCCGAGTGTCACACTCTTTATCGTTAAAATGAATCCATTGCTAAGGTCATCCCCCCTTCTCTCTGCTATTCCTTGTACGTGGACGATATTCAAATATCTTGCAGTTCCGTTGACCCCGGTCGGGGCGAAAGACAGTTGCAGCTAACCATAAGCAAGTTAAGCAAATGGGCCAATGAAAATGGTTTTAAGTTCTTACCAGACAACGACATTTTCCTGAGTTAGGGGGATAACACCCGAACCCACGTTGAAAATGAATGGACATGATTTATCAATCAAGTCAGAGTGCAAATCCTTACGTGTTACTTTTGATAAAAAGCTCACCTTCTCGTCTGATATGAAATACCTCAGGACAAAATGCATGAAATCCTTAAATCTTCGAAAGGTGCTGTCGCACAGGTCGTGGGGAGCAGACAGAGCAACTCTACACCGAATCTACATATCAATTATTCGCTTCAAACTTGACTATGGCTCTGTGGTTTATGGCTCAGCACGTCAATCTGTCCTGAGATGTCTAGACCCCATTCACCACCAGGGTCTGAGACTACGACTGGGAGCATTCCGCACCTCGCCAGTCGAAAGTCTCTACGTGGAATGTAACGAGTAGTCATTGAGTCGACGGAGATTCTACTTAGCATCTTCTTATGCATTAAAAGTCAGGGGATACCCATGTCACCCAGCTCTGCCGAGTATCAAGGGTACTCGTTTTGAACAGCTTTTCCTTCATAAGCCTGCGGCTGTCCCACCGCTTTGCATGCGCATTCAAGACGAGGTTGAGTCATATGTTTTTTCCGAATATAGTTGTCAGGTTGTAAAAGCAAACGGGAGAGTTCCTCCGTGGCAGCCAACTCCAAAGCATAACTCTTCGTTAACTAAATATAAGAAACAGGGTACTCCGCCTGTTGTGCTTCAGCAGGAATTTCTGGCACTAAAGCAAAGTTTCGGAGAGCACGTAGCCTTTTATACGGACGTGTCGAAGACCAGTACAGGGGTTTCATGTGCAATGATAACGGAGGCTTCTACAAGATCTCACCGCCTACCAAATATGTTATCACTCTTCAGTGCTGAGGTTTATGGTGAAATCTTAGCACTCAATTACATCTTAGAACATTACGTCAAATCTTCAGTCATTTACACTGACTCACTTAGTTGCCTACAAGCCATATGTAACATACAGATGTCAAAGAACCTTCTTGTACGGAGAGCGCAATGCCTTGCCAGTAGAATAATCAACAAACATCTCCATTTAAACTTTTGCTGGGTACCCAGTCATGTGGGCATACCCGGCAACGAACGTACTGATGCAGCTGCTACAGCTGCAATTTCTTTTAACATGACTCCATTCGATATTCCTTCTCGTGGCGGTCCTAAGAAGAACAATAAATAGGAAATGGCAGCAACACTGGAGCCAACAGCACTGTAACAAACTTCGCCCAACGAAGGATACCATAGGGAATCAACCAAACAATTTAGGAAACCGATTTCATGAAGTAATTTTAGCTCGATTAAGGCTCGGTGATGCTTTCATCACGCATGGTTTTTTACTCCGTGGAGAGGAGCCTCCCCAATGCACGTGCTGTGGTGAGCAACTCTCTGTGGTGCACATCCTAATCACATGTTCATTACACGAAAATCACCGTCGTCGCCATTTTAAAGAATTTTACCAATATCACGTGCCTTTTCACCCTGCTCTATTGCTTGGGGATGAACCGCTTTTACCCTACATGAGAATTTTCAACTTTTTTGAGATATCGGCTATTTAAATGTCCTATAAGTGAATGACTTTCTCTTTTACTGTGGTTTACATATCAAATTCTGAGATAATTCGGTTTTAATTGAACAGTTAGTTTTACTTTTCCACACACATCACAGTTTTGGCGCGTTATAGTCTAGTTGCTCATGCGCCTTAAAAACTGCAATCATCATCATCATCGTCCTGACTCTTGTTGTGATGCTGTCGAGCTTGAATGTTTGAGTGATCATTCTGTCTTGTACTTGGATATTAATATATCAGTGCATGACAGGAGAACCACGTTGAAAGCGATCAAACTTTATGATCGTGGAGATTAGACTATTAACAATGAACTCGAAATTTTTTTCCAAGAATTTTCAAATGATTTCGACCTGCGTTCAGTTGAGGAAAACTGGTCAGTGTTTAAGGATAAATTACTTCATGTTGTACAAAACCATGTTCCTACGGTCATCAATGAACGCAGATCGACACCATGGTATACTCACAAGCTTCACGTACTTTGTCGAAAAAAGAGGCGTTTGTTTGGAAAAGCTAAGGCCTCAGGTAATGACGATGATACCAGTTTCTACTGTGCCGCTGAACGAACCTACATAAGCGAGCTGCGCAAGGCTAAACTGGTGTTTAAACAGTACCTTGCCTAACATTTTAACGAATATACCGCGTAAATTCTTTAGAATTGTATGCCCCTCTGATCTAAAATCGACAGGGTACGTGGACAGTGATGGTAATGTCCTTGCCGCCAGCGCTGCTTCTGCTCTATTTTCTAGCCATTTCTCTTCCATGTACACCATTGAGCCTCCCTCTAACATACCATCATGCCATCCTCATGAATATCCCCGAGCTGAGCCTATCACTATCACTGTCAATGGAATTATAAAGATCCTGGAATCCTTGAATAGCTCCTCCGCTCCCGGGATTGACTGTATACACAGTAAGGTGCTTAAAAACACTAAATTTATTTCTAGTTGTTTTGAGCAGAAAAGTTTTATTCAGTCTCTTCTAACTGGGTGCATTCCTTCTGATTGGAAGATGGCTAAGGTTGTGCCAGTCTTCAAGCATGGCGATCGTCAAATCCCCAGCAATTATCGACCAATTTCTCTGACGTCCACCTGCTGCAAGGTTCTAGAGCACATTATTCACTCTCAGATATCTCAATTTCTTGATAGGGTTAATTCCTTTTTCAATGGCCAACACGGCTTTCGAAAGAACTTCTCTTGCGAAACTCAACTTCTCTCTTTCACTAACGACATACACATAAACTTAGACAAGAATGTCGAAACTGATGCTTTATTTCTAGACTTTAGTAAAGCTTTCGACCGTGTTCCCCATCAAAGGTTATTTGTGAAATTGTCTCTACTTAACTTAGATCCCCTGGTATTTTCCTGGCTGCGCGGTTTCCTATCCTCCAGGTACCAACGAGCTGTAGTCAACGACTTCCTTTCTCTTCCCGCCCCCGTAGTCAGCGGAATCCCTCAATGTACCGTTTTAGGCCTTTTGCTTTTTCTAATTTTTATCAGCGTCCTCCCGGTATCCTTAACTTCTCAGATTCGGTTGTTTGCAGATGACTGCGTTGTTTACCGCACCCTATCTGACAGTGATGACACTTGTGCATTACAATCTGATCTTGACAAGATTGCCTCTTGGTGCTCGACCTGGTGCATGACCCTAAATATAGACAAATGTAAGCATGTGCACTTTTCTCGACATAAAGCTCCTACAGTTAATACTTACACATTATCAGGACTACCTTTGGAATCAGTCTCATCCATAAAATATCTTTGCGTCATTATCTCTTCCAACCTTTCTTGGAAGACCCATATCAACAAGATAATATGGGACGCCAATCGCTCTCTAGGCCTTTTGCGTCGTTCCCTTTCTCTGGCTCCGCCCAAATTAAAGCGCATGGCCTACACTACGCTTGTATGTCCACGGCTGGAATCCGCGTCTGCAATTTGGGACCCGCACCTATCCTCTCTTGTTACCTCCATCGAAGGCATTCAAAATAGGGCTGCACTAATTATGCACTAATTATGCATTTGCACTAATTATTCTCGCTTCACGAGTGTCTCATCCCTCAAATCTTCTCTAGGACTTCCACTTTTGTCTAAGAGGCATCAGATTTCCCGGCTGTTGTTCCACAAATTATACTATTCTAATCACCTACTTAAGTCATCCCTTCTACCTGCACCTGACTACATCTGCCGCCGAACAGATCATTTACTTAAGGTTTGATGTTATCGTTCCAAAACTACCATCTCTCTTTCCTCTTACTTACCGAAAACCATCAAAGACTGGAATCAGCTACCTTCTCACATTGTATCCATCAGTTCAAGACCTCACTTTGAAGCTGCCATTACAGAGTTTTTTTTTTTTTTTTTAGTTTGATTCTACACGTTTCAGTCTGACTGTACACGTATGTTTTATATTTTGACTGTGTACGCTTCTTATGCAGAAGTGCTCTCTGCCTGCTTTGTTGTCTTTTCTGTTGGTCTTCCTTGTTGTTCCATGCCCTCCCCCTGATATAATGCCCCTTAGGGCGCCTTCAGGTGCAATAGGATGAAATGAAATGATATTCCATCTGCCGATGTTCAGCTGCTTTCTGTTCTGCGACCTCTGTAACCGTCAACTTCCTCTTTATTTGCATCCTCGTCTTTGAGAAACACATGTTTTACTCCGTCGGGAAAACAAGACAAGTACAACCATGTATAGTAGCCCCAAACAAAACAAAACAACTGATTGTCCCGCGTGCTATAATTGTCCTATTAAAAATCGAGCACGAAATCCTTCAGTGCCGCCGGCAAGTTCTTCGCGCGACGGGAACGGCGCACTGGCACGTTTTGATTCGGTGCACCCTGAAACGGTTGCGGATGGCACTGTCGACTCGTGGTTACAACGTCGAAATACTGTTCCTCTCCATCTGTGGTAATCTCCGGTGCAGGTTCCACATTCAGTTCCGGAAGTCTCTCATTCGTAGTTGCGGCGTCAAAATGGTGCTGCTCCTCTCTGTGGGGTGTACGCTCGGGTACGGGTTGTGGATGTTGAACTGCCAACTTAAAGCTCCCAGAGGGGGCCAGAGACTGCGACCAATGCTGGGACGATCTTCACGGTCGTGACTATATGCGCTCGGGGTGACCAGCACAAGTTTTGAAAAAGACAGGATTATCTTGTAGCAAGAAGGAGTGTTTTTGCTTCTTCATTGCTTCTTCCACATTGCTTCTTAACTCGGAGAGGTCTCTAGTAGGAGGGTATTCCTTTACTTCTGGCCTTTAGGCGGATCCAAACAAGATCTCCTGGTTTGAACGCCGGTACTTTAGCGTTACGTCGAACATCTGTGTACTGCTTCATTTTCCTTTGCCGCTTTTGCACTGCTTGCCGAAGATGAATGTCTGAGCTGCCGGAACCGAAAAATCTACCGCCTTGAGCGTGACATAACCCCGCTACGTGAATTTCAGTTCGCGGAGATCTTCCGTGCAGTAGAAGTGCAGGACCACAACCTGTTGTCGCGTGAGGTGTTGTCCAGAAGCTTGACAGATACTCCAAAACAGTCTGACGGATAGGTTTTCGCTCCAAGAGGGCTAACTGAATGTAATCTTTCAGCACTCTATTCAATCGTTCGACAAGTCCATTGGCCTGTGGGTAGTAGACCGACGAAAAACAATGTCTAATATTGCGTTCTTGAAGAAATTTCGTGAAAATGACGGACGTGAACTGAGGTCCCTATCTGAGACCAATTCATCAGAAAATCCTTCCCTGCTGAAGACACTGTTCAGGCAGTCGATGACTACTTGTGCAGTGACACCCGAAGAAAATGCCACTTCGGGTCAGCGACTGTAATAGTCCATTAACGTTATTACGAATCTTGCATCTACGCCTTGAATCTACGCCCCTGCATTGAATCTTAACATACTACTTTTACTACGGTCAGCTATCTGGCTGTCAATTACGTTTTTCCTAGCCTGGGGCATTACGTGAAGGAGTGCTGCAAGATTAAGAGCAGCCATAGGTGATGTTTCCAAGCACTAAACACCACCAAAATGATTCCACATATGGTGAAAGCGGCTGGGTGCCTACGTGCTGACACCCGCGTTGGTTTCACTGCATGTGGAATCAGTTTGGCTGCATTTAGTGCTTAGCTGCTCATCATTTTCACGGTAAAACCACACTGTCTACCACGTCAAACAAAAGTAACAGCTCGTGCAGAAACAACCACCTGCTGCTGTTCCCCCCTCCCGGTGTGTGATCCAGGCGAATGAACACTCAATGGACAGCCGGATGCCTGACACGTAGAGCACATCGATGCACTGTTCCACAACAGCTTCTCCTGCAACAGCTCAACTGCTCCATCAAATTTAAAAGTTGGCTCATTCCGCGCCAAAAGTCCCAGACATCGCGTTCAACCATCCCCGATTACTTTCGGGTATACATAGTGTGGTTGATTGTTCCCGCGCAGCCAATGCTTTTCTGGCTTTTTTTTTAAAGCAAAAATTTGCGCCATCGTTGCCTGTTGAAGATTGCGATTTGACATCCAATCTACCTGGCATTAAAAACAAAAATCGAACAGCATTTGTGCACAATTCCAACCAAATCTCCTCTACGTGAAGGCAAAGCAAATTATTTGATGGCGAGACATGTTGAGGGTTGATCAGCACTTTTTGTCGAGGGTTTATGAATAGGTAGTGACAGTTATGGATAGTAGTTTATAGAAGCTATTTTGGTAGTTCGCTCTTTTTTTTTTTTTTTTTGCCGGGTAGGTTACACGTAAAATCATAATCTTGAAGAGGCTGCCATGGCATGAAAGTTTTTTTTCTTTTCGCTAACTCACGGAGATAGAGCGAATGGCAACGTCGAGACGTCGAATATGGCAAAAATAAGCTGCATATGTACAATTAACCACAATTTATTTGAGAGAAACCGGGGATGGGCGAGCACAATATCTGGGACATTTTGTTAGTGAGCGTATGCAAATGAGCTGCTCACTTCTCAGTTCTGGGCCAGTGTCCCAATGATCTTTATATAAAAAAAGTTCTTTGGTGGTACCACCTGTTTGCAAATTATTCGGATGAGCGATTACACCCGGTAGGTGCTTAGACAGCCTCATCGCAGATCATAGTGACAGGGAACTCAGAGCAAACAAACCTCACGCTCAAGCCAAAGTGACATTACATTGACATTGGAGTAGTGTTAGAGGACGTCAAATCATCGACTTGTTAACATAGGCCAAGGTGCACTGTTGTGAACACAGTAAATACTGCAAGAGCCAGCCGGCCGGTGTGGTGCAGTAAGCTGGCATAGCTCATGAAATGATCCGCAAGTACTTCAACGGAAGGTATCGACAAATTAACTGAAACACCCGTTGCTTCAAACACTGCCTGTCACTGGTTAAAAGGCTTGTAGAATGACCTTTAAACGCCATCAACAAAACATACACACAACATATGCTAAGCAAAAAGCCGTGTTACGTGAAGCAATGGGAGGATGATACCTACTTGACAATTCGCTCCTGATACAGTATACACATTCCTGGAGCAATGATGCTCAATACATAGCGAGGCTAACAAGCCGTTCCAGTCAGCACTTCTAGGGATTTGATAGAAATTCATTTTAGTACTAACATTCATTTTGAAACATGTACATACATGTTTTTCAAATTTTTAGAGCTGAACCTAAGAGGGTGGGGCCACAACTCTCTCTGGTTTCGGCTGGAATGGTTATATGCAATATGGCTAGCAGCTTCATGCTCTCTAAAACTGACTTCTTGTTCTGCAGGTTTGTCTGTATAGCAGTGTCCACATGCCAGAGAACCACGGTGCAAGAAGGAATGCTTATTCTACGATTACTACACTTGTTTCAGGATCAACACCGCTTTGTGGCTCCAGCACCAGTGGTGCTTCCTGCCAACACTTTCAAGCAGGTGACACAACAAATGGGAACATTAGCGTGTCGTTAACCACCAAAGGTAATCATATTTTTGCACAATATTTGTGCTTCATTCTAATAAACAGATTTGAAGGGTTCACCCCTGTGACTAGTTTTGCATACTTTGTGTACAGTTTTTGATTGAAATAAATTAATTACAAAATGCGTGCTATCAGACTGAAGTACTCACAAAGGGTTATACACACACAAAAAATCACGTTTTTTATATTAGTATGCAGGGGGGTGCGATAGACTTCTAAACTACGAATATGGGTAGCAAAATGAGGTATAAGAAAGGTCTAATCCTAGATCTACTTCTGAAATGGAAGTAGAAAACAGATATAAGTCTAAACTTCAGTGCTAATGCATGTCTAAGAGCCATGGCTAATTTTAGGCATAATGTCTAGAAAAGTGGTAAATCATATCTAAGGTCCCTGACATTCAATGTCCAAGGTTAGACGGCTATTAGCGTTACATTAGCACGTCTACTGCTATACTAGAGGACGGCTGATAGACATTAAGTTTAGCCTCAGACATCCTATAGTTATCGCAGATGTCGAAGGCGTCACGTCACTTAGACATCTGTTATACCACCATGTGCTGCCTGGGATGCCGTAAAACACGCGAATACAACAAGAGGAAACACAATTCATCGCAAACGTAAAGCAAGCACGCTCAAGCACGTGTATGGGAGGTGCGTCTTTGGCATCCTCGTAACTGGGGCGTTCGGGCATGGAGGCAGGGCACCTGTACTTATGACGATGACAATGGGACTTACCTCTCAGTAGAATATGAAAGCACACCCAGCGCACGTTGCGGTCACCTATGTAAATAACTAAGTTTGTTTGTGAATTATATGAGCACTGCAATAGTTTTCGGCATACAGGGTGCCGCAGAAAATGTGCCATGAATTATAATAAAAAGACTACACTACCTATAGAATCATGCGGTCAACAGCATCTGTTCTTTCTAGGTTTTTGCCACCTCCTGATGTGAATGTTATGTAACGTATATCGTGTGAAGTATAACTACGTAAATTTTTGCGAACCAAACTATGAAATTTGCCAAATGAAGCTTAAATTTTTTCATGGCAACGATGTGAAGAGCGCGCCGAGTTTACCCAAATTAATGATAATTAACACGGATATTGAGAGCCAGCCCATGGGGAAAATAGCTGATCATGCTCTACGGAGCTCTCAGAGGATAGCTCGCGACGTATTTTTCAACGCAGTCGTTGTCAATCTGAAGAAAGGAGGTTGGAAACCCAGCCCATACCGGCATCGTAGAAAGAGATAACGCAGTTATGGCTTATCGTGTCCGGCTTCCGCTGGTATCATGCCTTCCCTCTCCCAATTTCAGGAACTGTCACTTTTTCTACTATCACCTTGTGGACTGGGTTTGCAACATCTTCTCGTCGGACTAACAGCAATTGCACTCAAAAAGTCGTCGCGTGTTGTGCTCGGGTGCTCCGAAAAACAGGATGTTCGGCTATTTTTTCCGATGGGGTAGCTCCTGAATATGTCAATTATCGTGAATTTGAGCAAATTCGGTAAGCTCTTCATATTCGTGGGGTACAAACTGACCTTTACTTCACAAGTTCACCAGTTCAGTTCGCAAATATTTACATAATGAAACTTGTGTTACATGACGTTCACATTAGGAGGTGGCAAAAACCAAGTCAGGAAAAATGCCGTTGACCGCTTGATTGCACGCGGTACAGCTTTTTATTATCATTCAATGACACGTTTTCTGGGACACCCTGTCTACCCCGCTGTTGTGACGGTCTGGGCCTTTTGATAAAATTGGTTTCCGAAACTTTTTCAAATTTTCTAACATCACAGGGACAGCGCGCCCTGTTGCTTTCAAACGTTCGCAAGAGCTCGTGTTCCCCCACAGTTGAAAGCCATAAAACTTTAGTTGACATGTACGCAGTGTCTCTCCGTGAGAGGGGTGACATCTGCTCCCCCTTAGACAGTGTTGTTTTCCCCTAGAAGCGGCATTGTGTAGAAGGTAGCATAACTGTATGTTAACGGAAGCAGTGGCAATTACAGCGTTCTCCGAATGCAGTGTCGGACGCACATGTGCTTCTGGTTTGGCGTACGTGACTGACCCGGACTGTGACATGGCGCGGGAGGTTATATAAACCATGGGTGACTTCGAGAGGAGGGCGGAGAGCGAGACAGTCACCGAAACAGTCAGTCGTAGTTTCGCGTCGAGGGTCGGAACCAGCGAAGAGTCACAGATATGTGATCCAGAGCGGGAGCCCGGACGGATGCCCAGAGGGAGGTGGACGACTGCGGCACGGTGATGCCTGAAACCCACCTTCAACCTGAGGGTTCGTCCCCGAAGTCTCCTTCCACCAGCGCTGACGTCCGGGCAACCAAAGTTGTGGCCTACAAGCCCAGCTGGCGGTGACTGACCGGAAAGAGGTGCACCCGACGAAGATGTGGCAAGCAGAGAGGCGGATCGACGAGGGCGGTAGCCGAGCTCCTGGGACCAAGCCTCCAACTGGGACGGTAGGCCTGCCGCCAAGTCGCCGTCCTCGCTATTGTTTGATCCGGCCGTGAACCAAGAATGGAGTCCAGAATGGATACCAGAGCAGATGAAGATCGACGGAAGCAGCAACCGAAAGCCACAGCATGGAAAGCCGACCTCGTAGGTCACTGCCGAAGTCATCTTCAGAGCTCGTCTGCCACGCCATCGTCCATGGCCTGGTGAAGATGTGGTGTCGTCGTGGTGCGCAAAACCAGGGTCAGTCACTCGTGCCACAATGTTATGTCTCCCGCATTCGCATTTCTCGTGCGCGTTTTCCACGCCGGTAGTTTAAATTGGACAATGTCAAAGATTTAAGTTGCGTCCGCTTCATCACATGTGGGTTATTGTCAGGATTTGTGTTATTGTACATTTCAAGTATCATATCTCGTGTCTTAGCGTTTAGCACAGTTCGTACTAAATCATGTTTGTTACTGTCGCGGTTTGTGTTATGAATAACTTAAAGTGAATAATACGCGCTTCGTTGTAATCATTAAATCATGTTTTGTTAATGGTAACGAAGTTCGTGGTGTCATTCCTTCTCGCCTCTGCGGGTGCCCACGTTGAGCATATCCCCTTTTCTTTGTGAATTTTGTGGTCTGTCCCCTTCGTCTACGGCGAGGGGCGTCACATTGTGCATATCACATACCGTTGTCCCTTTGGCATCTATCACGCGCCTCCATAGTTGCGCTTGCGCTATATCGTGTACGTGTCCGCATGGTCGCGACCTATTTTTGCAGAACTGCATTTACTTTTCAGCCCACGACCAATCAAACAGGCACCGTTCTGCGTACGTTCCTCCTCCACTTCTCATGTTTCTGACTTTTTTATTTGTTACTGCCCACGCGTAAAGGGAAATGTTGGACGCTTACTTAACACATATTCAGCCTATACAGCTACATAACTGGCCCACTCCCTTCCTGTTTCATTTGTCCATCATGGCGCCTGTCTCTCAAGAGTAGACGCCGCAGCGCGTGCGTGGGGCGCTAGCCGCGGCACAAGGACAACTGCGCTTCAACGTGTTAAAAAGACGCTGAAAGTATACTTACTATACGTCCTCGTTTGACTGCTAGGTAAAAATTTCCGAAATTCATGATATGGACGCGTGATGATGATACCAATGTGTCTTCCCGTACGAAAATTCCTGAATCCGAAACCAATCAGGTTTCTTCGATCAGACCTGATTCCGGACTGAACCCAAAATTGGGCGGGAATGACGATCAGGAATGGGGTATCAGGATCTATTCTGGTAATTTATTGCGGGACTGAATGGGTCCTGAACTCAAAACTGAATGTAACCGGAACAAACCCGCCAGTTATATGATCATACCCGGATATGCGCCTGATAGAATGCAGGATGATCCCTGAACGAAAACAGAAAGCGCCTGAATAACTTCGGAAGAAATGCTGAATCCATGCTGGTGCATGCATTCGCTTGCTATAAACCTTTACTCGAGTGGATCTATTTGAAAACAACGAAAATGTGACTAGACCAGCAAGAGATGCATGCAGGATTAGTGTGAAACCTGAAATCGGGCTACTTGACCATGCGCCCTTGTCGTGCCTTTACATACTACATGCGTGAATGGAACACAAAGTGTAAGATTCAGTCGACAATTTTATTTCAATGGTTTCGTTTGCCTTTCAATTCACTTAATTTGGTCCCAATAGATTTCAGTAGAGCCGGGGGAGACGCCTTCCATTCCTCCCGTCCTACGCTGTGTGCCTCAGTGACTTCTGCAAATAAGGCACACACATGAAGACAGAGTAAGAAGTCCCTAAGCGGAATCGAGGCACAAATACTTATAGCAAGACAACTTATCGTTTTGGAAGGAGAGGGCTTGTCTTGTGGTAATTCAAGAGAGTGCTGATGCGATCGAGTTGGTTCCTATCGATGGACGACATGGCATGCAACACAGAACGCACGACACAACACACACACAAACACCCTCTCAGAAAGCGCAAGCAAATTCCTGTTGCATTCTTCTATTAAAACGTCCATTTCATCCTGGAGCGCAGTCTTGTCGTCTGCAAGAAAGACAAAGTGATGAAGGAAAAAGCGCACACACAAAACACACGCATTAAGAAGCGGCCACTTACCAGAAATATTCACCAAATATTCTTCTTGCTTGTCAGCGTACTCTAACTCCCCTACCTGTACACGTTTCACTGTTGTAGTTTTCTATGTGGGAGCACACACACACAAAAAGCGTTGTCTTTCACACGAGGACGTCTTGACTCTTGACGCCGACGATGGCGAATGAATCCTGTCTGGGCCTAGCACTTCAAATTACTACGGAGGTCAGGTGACCTACTGACGTTGGCAATATTCCAAGAATAAGTATGTTCCCTATCAGTCCGAAGGGAGCAGCGGTGCAAAAGGGGAAGGGTCAGTGTATGCTTTCCATTGAGCTCTGGAATTTCCCGCTGACCTAAAAAGTTGAAACCAGTTTAGCTCCTCGTACACTTTTGTCCAGAGGGACTGCAATGTACATGTGGTTTGGTGGATTTGAAGCCAAACGGAAACTTTTGCAACACCTCCGTATTATCATGTTACCTCCTCAACAAAAAAAAAAAAAAAAAGAAAGAAAAAGTAATAAAATAGGCATGATATATTAAGCTTTATTGCTTTTTGTCAACCTGTTTACGCTGTAGTTATCTATTATATCGTACTGTGCATTTCCGGCATTCACTGGTATCCCTTTTCCCTGCCCAGAAAGTTATCTCAGCAATAAGAATTAATACTAATTCGTGGTTTTACATCAAACATAAGCTTAACATAGTCCCGCGCTACCAAGGTCGCTTCACCTGATCGTCCTGCCATCACATCATCTCATCGCTGGTTCGACTGGCCACGCACGGGATCTCGAAATGATGTACACAGCGCGTGGCTCCAGAAAAATGTTCCTGGGTGCATTGTGTTGAGGGATCCCGAGTATTTGCTCACCTTGAATGTATTTCAGTTTCTTGAATGTATTTCAGTATCGGGAAAAAATGTTTTGCGGGATTCTGTCGATAACGGTCGTAGATACGCTACATATAATTTAATAATTCTAGACTTTGAGGGCAACGTGATCGAGGATCTCTGTAATCATGTTACGTAATATCTATTGCTACACTTGAAATATTTTCAAAGATTGTCAAAGGAATCCCGGTTGACGACCAAGTATCAGGCACGTCCTTCCGGTTTGGTTCAGGCGATATTCAGGCGGATTCAGCAAAGCGGCGTTCGGAATCCGGCTGGACCTACGCCGGAATGTCCTGATAGTGCCTGAACAGTGCCGGATTCCGCCGGAATCAGCCGGATAGTGCCCGGAATCAGGTCTGATTCAGGTTATTCAGGAAGTTTCGTACGGGTTCGTTCAGGGATTGAGAGGAAATCTTATGCTGACTTCTTTTATGTCCGAACCGTTTTGTTGCGAACCGGTTACCGCTATTATTTTTTACGGTTCTGCTCTGGTTCCGGCTCAACAGTGACATGAAAATTTCGGTTCGGGTTCGGTTCCGGCAAAAATAAAGGTACGGGTACGGTTTTCGGTTCGGGTTCGGTTCGACACCTTGCTTGAAACCACTGTGAACTACTTTGTACGTTAGCGGTTTAAAGTAGAAATTTGTCATAAATCATTTGACATTGCAGACATTTTTCACCTGGGTTAATTCTTGCTTGATATTGCACTCCGATCCCCCTCTTTAGAGGACAATGGGAAAAGACGACGAGTAGCAGCGTTCGGTACTTCGTGCCCGTCTCTAGAAGTGTGACTTGCTACACTAGTTTTGTTGTTGTTGATAAATTGTCTACGTGATTAAGCGACTAAAGAGGAAGCGCAGGTAAAAGATTGCGAAGAAGGACAATACTTGAGGGTTACTAAGTTCCAGGTGTTTTGCAGAGTTTCAAGAACTGGTGAGTCTGCACTGGCGACATCCCACGCTAAGTGGAGCTGTAATATGAAATCAATCAAATCAAAACAGTGCCGCCGACTCATCGTGGTGTCGTCATAAGCGTACGTGCCTAGGTGGAGAAGAAGACATTCGCGTCCAAAGGTGAAACAGAAGAGGATTGAATCATTTCTGGAACCGGTTCGGAACACTATTTTTCATTAGTTCCGGTTCAAGTGCGGTTCCGGGCCGGTGAAAATATACCGGTTCAGTTCCAGTTCGGGTTCGTGAAAAAATTACGAGTCCGCTCCGGTTTTCGATTCGGTTCGGTTTCGGTTCGACACCCTGATTGCAACCGTGCAAGGGTAAAGCCACCAGAAATCTGCAACTGTGAAAAGCATTGTGGTAGTGCGGAACATGACCATGCATCCTCATCATGCTAGAGAAACTTAGTGCATACATATAGAATACGTGGGATACGGACCTTTCGGTACAAGACATTTCGGTACAGGACCTTTCGGTACGGACCTTTCAGTACACGGACCTTTCGGTACACGGCCATACCGCTGGAATATGGTCTTCGGCTTATTGGTTATAACAACGTGTTTTGTTCTCGATACATATTTTTTATTGAAAATCTGTATCTGTATTAAAATTTTATGAGAGCTAAAGACGTCCTGTTTTCACTTCTAGCATCTCTGAGCCGGCGGACGTTCTTTGCCAGCTATTGACAGCCAAACAGCTTATCTGGTGCTCTTATAGATTTTTAATAAAAAATATGTATCTAAAAAAAAGGGAAAGAAGACACCCTGTATAAGGAAGCTCATTATACAAGGTTTTACACGTACGAAAACATCAGTTCGTTGTCCGTTGCGTTGTTTACTGTAAACTAAAATCACCATGACCTTTGATTCTTTCTTTTTTTAAAATAACGGCTTTCAACGAAAACACGTTTGTTGGAAAGTGCCGCAACCTCTTCGTTTTCTTTTTTACGAACATTATATTTTTGATCACCTACATTAGCAACGGGCATCTGGTATGTCTTTTGTGAAAGAGTGTAGGACAAAATAAGTCAGATAAAGATGCCTGCCTGCTACCGGGTGCACTTTTTTCCTGCGACACACTTGGGGACATTTTTTTCCGGGAACGTTTTCTCCGGAGTCATACTTTGCTACGCCCTTCTGGTTGCCACCCGTAAGGCACTGCAGAAAGGTTTATACCAGGCGACACACATTTGAGTGCCGGGGTCTTTGATGACTCACCGAAAGGACAGACGGAGTCCAAAGACCCTAGTTGAATTCCAGGTAATTGGTGTTGTGCGAAGCTGACTGAGATATCCCTATATAAACGAACTCGAAGTCTGACCGCAGCTCAGAACCCGACCACTGTTTTAGGACGATGGCTATATTTTCCCGGAGTAGCCGTGGTGAAGAAAGCTGCTGCACGATGGCTTCGAGTACGACAAGCAGAAGGCTGATACTGAAAAGGTACGTAAAAATTTCTCGCCGCGCGCTGCTCACTTGCACGTACTACTTCCTTCACTAAGCTAAAATCTGGAAGCACAGACAACTCATGCACATTTATGTGTGTTATTTTAGACGTACCGGCAGTGCAGTCTGAAAGGACAGTGCAAAGCCAGGGTACACATGGTCGACGATGACGTGGTGTGCACAGTCAATGAGCACACGCACGCACCCGACAACTTGACGTGTGAAGCAGTCCTTGCCTATGCCGGGATGAAAGAAAAGTCGTACCACAGAAGAGACGAACCAAGGCATCATTGGCGCTGTGATGAACGAGGTTACTCAGGACGCGCGGCAGCACCTTCCATCCAGGAACACAATGAAAATGGTGCTTCGGTAGGTGGATTGACCCACGTTTTTTTTAAATTATTGTTTCTCTTAACTGAAAAACCTTGTATATATTCAGTTCTGAATTACATTTATAGTTGATTTTTCCGTGCAGGCGAAACAGAGCCCGCGAACACAGACAATGTGTCCTCCCGAGAAGTGTCGAGGAAATGAGTATTCCTCCAGAGTTGGCGAACAAAGCAGATGGATCACGTTTCATGCTGTACGACTCCTGACCTGGAACAAGCAAAAGAGTGACGGTATTTGCGATTGCGGGAATGCTCTCCGCCCTACGATCGTCGCAGTCCTGGTTGGCTGGCGGAATGTTCCGTGTATCGCAGCAGCAGTTTTACCAGTTGTATTCTATCCATTGCAAGGTAAACGTATTTGTCATCCCTGCGGCTTTCATTCTCATGACCCATAGTCGACGGCCGCCTATGTGCAAGCGCTTACTGTGCTGAAGCAGTGTGGATCGGGATGTGAGCCAGAAACTGTCATGCTGGACTTCGAGCGGGCTGCAGTTGGTGCTTAACAGAGTGTTTTTTCCTGAAGTTGTGTTGCGTGCACTCTAAGAAAAAAGGGTGTGAAAAGGTGGGCCCGGCGTCGGGAAAGTGACGGCAGCAGCCGCAGTAGCCCCCTCCTGCACTTATGGTTGGGTCACCGCAGGAGGGAGACCTCCACGTATAGCTGTGCGTGGCTGTCCCGTGTCTGGGTAAAGGGGGATCCTGGTGGTTGAGGGGACCCAGAGGTTGCTCTGGACCCTTCGGGGCCCCTCTGGGAAAACAATACACCACTTTGGCCTCTGCTTCCCATAGACGGGTGGTCCTGGAAGGCCCGGCCAGGGCTATTCAGCTAGTCGCCATCTCCTATTTTCCTTACTTTGTCCTTTCATCTCCTCCTCCCTGCTCTGTTTTTTCTTATTCACCTTCTTTGGCGGCAAGGGTCAACCTTGGGCAGCTCTTTCAGTCTCTCGTTAAAGCTGCACTTGGGTATGGTGCAAGGGAAGTGTTAACGTGCAGACCGTACGTTCCCCTGGTTAGGCTCGGAGGTGGGCGGCACCCCACTGCACTGAATTACATTCATCTCTTCATGGATTCAGCCAGCACAAAAAATCATGATCGGCCCTTGAAAAGGGGTCGCACCGACAGAGTCAGACTTGATGTCATAGGTTTGAACCCGGAACCCTGGTTTCGCAAAGTACTTGTGATAAAGTCTGACAATGAATCCAGACCTCTTGCGAATGTATCACCATTTCTAGTAGCAAAGGAACTTGAGAAACTTCTAGGCAAGTCTTACAATGTCAAAAAGCTAAACACTGGGGATCTTCAGGTTGAAGTCCACACAAAACAACAGAGTACCGCACTCCAAGCAGTGAAACAGGTTGGTGACATCAAAGTCACGGTCACAACACACCGCACCTTAAACATAGTGAAAGGCGTGATCTCCGAGGATGAACTCCTTTCGTGTTCTGAAGCGGAGATCGAGGAAGGATTGAAGGATCAAGGGGTTGTATGTGCAAAGTGCTGAGTAGCACGACAGAAGGAAAATTTACTACACGTTGTCTTGAAAAGTGTGCTTGCGAGAACGTGTGGGATTTTTTCCACAACGCGGCACACCGGCGGCTCTGGCACGTTCACAGGGTCTCGCGCGACAGTCCAGAAATCCTAATGCCATAAAATCACATGTCGACGGGTACCTGTAGCACAGGAGGTAGCGGCAGCCCACTATTGCACACACTTTCCTCCAGCGGCAACGTATCCAAAGGCTTCGTACAGTTGTCTTCATGAAGCCGTATCGTCTACCGTATGAGGAACTCGTGATCAACAAAATGTTCAAAGGGAGTTTGATGGCCCCTTATTAAACGTCGTTGCACAGTGGTAGTGTCGTTAGCACCGAGTTAAAGGCCATCGTGGCACAAAACGCTCGATGAACGCAACGAACAACCTATCTTCTGCCATGACACCAGCCAAGCACAAGTTGAGGAGCGTTCTCGAGGTAGCGCCGATGCTACCTCGAGATTTTCGAGGGATGCGCGGGGGAATTCCTCCACTCGAGGAGCGTTTCGAGTGAAGGTCGGGTTATGAAGCGCAAAGCCGCCCTCGAGGAGCAGCTCGAGTCGAGTTTCGAGTCGAGGCTCGTTCATGAATTCGCTGTCAGTGTACAGTGCGGATGTGCTTGCATCATCTGTGATGGCGGAAGGTGCTAGACGTGCAGGGTCACTGGTCGGCGTGCTGCCTTAAGGTGGCCTTCTAATTCTGCAATAGGTAGCAAAATTTATTTGCTCCTCCTTTCTGGCCAATTCATTATCAATCACGATCAAAAAATTTGTAAACGGCCTGCCCGTCCAGCAGCCCTGCTGTATCAGAATCACCCCCCCCCACACACACACACAGACACACACGCAAAGAACGCAAATAAAGGAAGACTCCAAGAAATACTTACCCATATGCTTCGTCAACGGTGTTCTGACGCTTTCCAGCTCAGCCTCAATGCTATGAAGCCGCTGCTCTGTAGAACGAACCTGTTCACGTAGTACCACATTTTCTTCCTTCGGAAAGACTCGGCATTATGTTCATCGTACAAGGAAACGGCTTGCCATGTGACATGGTCGTCCTCAGCAGTCAGTCAAATCCTTATTGTGCACTACAGGTAGGACGCCCATTTCGTGCTGGATTGCCTCCTCGTCATCTCATCTATAATGCTAAAGATATGTAGTTATACAGGTTGTTTGCTCTAACGTGTCCGGGAATTTTATTTAAAACGAGCGATCAAAGAGAAACGAGCGCTACTTTTCAGCTACTTCACTAAGAAACAGTTGCTACTCGAAGCAGTACCTGTTTCTTACTCAAGTATAGCAAAAACGTACCACTTGCTTTTCTTTTATCGCTCGCTTTGAGTATAATTTCTCGACACGTTAGAGCAAACAACCTGTATAATACCGCGCGCACAAAAAATTCGCGCAAAAGTGACCGCTTACCAGAACTGTTTTGCAGTGTTGCACGATAATGTTTTCTTCCTTGCCAACGGATTTTCACTTTGCTACTTACGCGCATCTCTGCACTGAAGTTCTCGATTTCTGGTGTGGAGCAGACAAAAAAGCAGTTTTCCTCGTCAAAGTGCACGAGCGTGTAAGCCATCTTGCAAATCGACGAAGTAACTGTGTCTGTGAGCCAATTCCTTCACAGTTGTCGCTGCGCCATTAAACGCACAATCACAATCACAACCAATTCCTTCACAAAATAAATCCTGGCCAGATCTTCGCTGACGCTCAGTCTCTGCCAATCACAACCACTCTATAGGCCAAGTTACCTAATGGCAGTCTTGGGAAAAGAAACTTTGAAAAGTAACTAGTTATAGTTACAATTACCCGACCCAAAAAGTAATTAAGTTATAGCTACAGTTACATCGCGAAAATAGTAACCTGTTAAGTTTCAGTTACTAATTACAGTTACTTTCAGAAAATTTAGTAATGAAGATGACGTATCAACTTTTATCGCAGAATTACTTTTATTACACATATTATCTGTACATATTGCACTTAAGGAGCAGATGCTGCTCGAAGTTCGCATCACTGAGTTCGCCTCTTGTAATTGCGAAAATACCCCGGCCCACGCTGAAAAGCCGCTCAACTGCGGCTCTGGAGGGAATGCCGGTAATATATTTAACGAATATTCTTCTTATATTTGGCAAATCATTCAGGGCAGCTAGGGTGCTGCGGCTGCCTTCTTTCCACATCTCGAATACCTCGGCCTCCTGTACAGTCTTCTTTGTCCCGTCCTGATTTTCGTTGTTTCTTTCGAGTGTAGAAACTCAAGGCGGTCATATGACACATGCTTCTTTTCAGTGGCAGCCTAGGCCGTGCCGCGTTTATATTCTTCAAAGATGACAACCCTTATTGTTTTGAGAGTAAGGAACTACAGCATAACCGCAGAGGCGGTCAAAAGGTCGTTAAAAAGAGAAAAAGGAAACCAGAAGACAAATGAAGTGTGATGCGAGGTGGCTCCGAAATGGAAAATCTGCAATTTCGAAAAGCACTAACTAGTTACTGTAACTAGTTACCCAGAAAAGTACCTAGTTACAGTTAAAAGTTACATTTCCCGTACCAGTAACTAGTTACATTCAATAGTTACATTTTTTGTAACTAGTTACTTGTAACTAAGTTACTCCCAGGACTGCCTACTGGGGTCTTCGAGATTCGGGAAGTCGGAGTATTACTCAGAGTTACAAGGTGGCCTTGGAGCACGGGTCATCGTGCGATTCCTATTGAGCTCTATAATTCCCATTGACACAAACGGGTGAAACCAGTTTTTCTCTGGCATGACCACGTCAACAAAAGGGGCTGTGCGCATTGTTTGGGGGTCAGCTTCAGCAAAACACGAAAGAGAAATTTGCGCCAATTTGGGGGGTCTGGGTATATCACTGCCTGTGAGTAGCTTGACTTAAAAAGCTATGGGCATAGGCGGGAAACCTTTGCCCTCACTTTCAGTAACTTTAGCAATTGTCTTCATTTCGGTCTGAACGTCTGAATTTATGTCTGACGTGAATCTCGTAGAGTTTGTCGGAATCTATGTTCCCACTCTCGGAGCATCCGCGCGTCCCCTCCAAGGCTAGGCGAGGAAAGTAGCACAACAGATTGCAACAACAAATAGCAACTGTTTATACCATACCCAGTGGCGTATCTAGAGCTACCTGCGCCCATGGCAAATAGTGAGTCTGCGCCCCTGTTCAGGCACATATCGAGGACACAGTTGGTCATGTTTTGTAAATACTTTAATGAAATCCACAGAACTACTACACATGGAGATGGCCCACTAACGTCACATGATAGCTTTTCTGGCTTTTGCTGCTGCAAATTTGTCGATAATGTCACTGAAATCAATTTTTTTTCTGTTTCTTCTCGTTCAACACTTAGGACAGCAAGCTCGGAAAGCCTGTCCTGGCCCATTGATGCTCTTAAATACGAAAGTATCAGCTTTAGCTTGCGAAATGAGCGCTCAGAGCTGGCAATTGAAACCACGATCGTAAACATTATCTGGACCGCAACCCGAAGGTTCGGGAAGACATTCTCATCTCCATAGTGAACAATAAATTCAAGAAGCTCTTTGGGTATCGATATTTTGTTTTCTGTGCGCCTCGCGAGCAACATTCTGCAGTCCAAAATTTCTTCGTACAGCTCGTTGCCGTCAACATCTAACGTGTAAAATTTGCCGAATTCGCCCCTACACCTTTACACCTGCCCCAGCCCGACACACGGGTTCAGGTCGACCCTCTTGTTGGTCCGCCCGATACGAACTCCTTTCGTCGGGTCGATTTTCTTGCTCATATATATCTCTCAAAGTCCCACTGCTGCGATCGGCTTGCTACCTAAACATCCTCAAATGCTGCTGTCGCGTCTCGAGTAACCGTACGGGGTACTGGGATCTCCCTTTTGTTTAGGCTGCTTTGGTCTCGGTCGTGACAGTCGCTCACTGAGCTGGTTCGTTTGCTCACGGTGCCCCGTTCTCGTCAAATACGTCACGCGCCCAGTTTAGCTACCTCGTGGTTAACATGATGTCCTTGGGGATGCGTTTTCGTGTGTTCCGCACTAGGCTTCACATACAACCTCTCTAATGGCGGGTGCTTTAGATCATTTATGAATGTGCCAGGTTGAGTGCACGACCTGGCACATTCACACCCGACCACATAATGGCGCCCCTGTTCACCTGGCGCCCATAGCACCTGTCCACACCTGCCACACCCTAGATACGCCACTGACCATACCAACATGTATCCGTCCCCGCACCGCAAACAGAAAGAGCCATTTTCCCCCGTTAACTGTCACGTCTATCCGTCTGTGTCACGCCCTCTCGAGCGTAACAGGCGCTAAATTGTTATTGCACACTTGTGACAACACCTACGGACACACAAAACACGTGCCGAAAACAACAGTTCGGAGCCACATCACTCCACAAGTTGAAGCCTCAACCTTGAGCATGACATGACACTGGAACGCAACAAAGTAACTACATTTGCCAGGTGTGTGGCACTTTTATGTACTGCAATCACCAAATATGCCTTTTTACCCGCACAGCGTATTCAGTGCAGTCCCAGGAGGGCTGTCCCAGAAGGACAGCCCTCCTTCACGATTTGCACCGCCTTACTTGGCGGTCGGTTTGGCCAAAGGCATTTGCTCACACGGACCCAAGAGCATGGTCCGGACGACATCGATTTCATTTGTTCCGACAAACCCAGCAAGTGTATTGCATCGATACTTCGGCATGGTTGAACCCCCAATAATCGTTGTCCTAATGCAGTGCCGGATGTCAGGCCTAGTTCTCTATCGTACAGATCCCGATAAAAGTTTACGGAACACGCGAGCAGCGTATTTTTTCTCCGCTGCGATACCCTAGTGGCGAGCGGAAGCTGGCGAAAGCAGCCCAGCTCACTGCTTTGGAGGGGTGGGCGACTGTGCTGTTAGCGATACACTGCGGTAGTTTCGGTAGCACTGCTCTTGTATGTGCCTGCAAAGTGCGTTTGATTTCACTGTATCCCTCTGGGAAAGCAATATACCACTTTGGCCCCTGCTTCCCATGGGCGGGTGGTCCTGGAAGGCCCGGCCAGGACTATTCAGGTAGTCGCCACTTCCAACTTTCATCACTTTCTTCTTCTGTCTCCTCCTTTCTCACCTTTCCTCTTCTCCATCTTTGGCGGCGAGGGTCAAGCTTGTGCAGTCCTTTCTTTCTCTTGAAGCCTGCTCTAGGGTATAGTGCAGAGCTAAGTGTTAGCGTGCGGGCCATGTTCCCATGTTCAAGTTGGTCTCCATAGTGGGCGACACACCTGCTGTACTGAATAAGAATATATCTTTATATGGATAACCAACACCCTAAAAAAACTGATAGGCGCTTAAAACGGACCCGCACCGAGAGACCTGAATCGAACCTGCATGACCTGTCTCCAGACCCATGGTTCCCGAAGTTCCTAATCACTAAGTCTAAGTTAGAAGGAAAGCCACTAGCAAAAATTTATCATTTTGTTGTGGCGAAGCAGCTTGAGTAAGTCATAGGGAAATCTTATCACGCAAGAAAACTGAACGCTGAGGATATCCAGGTAGGAGTACACAACAAAGAACAAAGCACGGCACCGCAAACACTCTCGAACATCGAGAACGTACCTGTGAGCATTACAGTGCATCGTACACTGAATATAACTAAAGGTGTCATCTCTGAAGATGAACTTCTTGGATGCACGAAATCTGAGACAGAAGATGGTCTGAGTGAGCAGGGCGTGGTCTCTGCAAAACGGATGATCATGAGGAGGATGGTAAGGAAATCCCAACCAAGCACATAATTCTCTCCTTTCAACTGCACACATTACTTTCAAACATAAAAGACGGTTACCTCAGTTGTAACGTGCGCCCATACACACCAAACCCACGACGTTGCCTTAAGTGCCAGCATTTTGGGCACAGTTCGGTTGTCTGCCGTGGACATGCGGCTTGCCCTTGCCCAAGGTGTTCTGCCAAAGACCATTCCCCAGATACTTGCAGCAGTGAGTGGTGGTGGTGGTGGTGGTGGTGATAGGGCTTGCCGTTGTCGGCCTCACGTATGTGGGCAACGTCACGACTGACGCCCTGGGGGAATGTGCGTCCTGGGCCGACTTCTAAGGGAACTGTGCCGACATATGTCTGAAAGCTTCTGAGGAAAACCCAGGAAAAACCCCAGACAGCACAGCCGGCACCGGCTGAACAGCAGTGAGTACCGTTGTGCCAACTGTCAGGGCAATCACCCAATGTATTCTCGGTCATGCCCGCGCTGGAAAGAAGAAAAAGAAATCATAAAGATCGAAACCGTACAGAACATTTCCTACCGAGCTGCGACGGCACATTATGAATTCCAAATGAAAGGATCTTTCTCCGATGTGGTGCGCAGGGGAGTGGCACCACCGGGGAAATCCGTGGAGCCTCCACCCCACACTCTCTAAGAGGAAGGTGGGGGCACTCAGGTGTCTCCTGCTGCAACGGACGTCAGCCATCCCACTGGCCAAAAAGAAGCAGCCACGGCTTCTTCTAAAGCTGATGGGCTGCAGTCGATTTGGGATGGAGGCCCCCTTCCAAAAAAGTAGGCCCCCTTCCTCAAAACATGGAGGTTGATGATGACGACAGAATGTCACAAAAGTGATCATCAAGCGTCCCTTAAATGCAGGCAAAAGAGAAACGAGAAAAAGGCAGAGGTAAGGGTATAAAGACAGGCGAACCACAGTAACCACCCCAGCGAAGGGTCCAACCCCCTAAATGAAACAAGTGTTACTTAGTCAGCATAACCAAGTGCTGCGCTTCGATTTCTTTCTTCTTGGAATAGGCGCCATTATGAACCACTTCCTCCAGTGGAATTGCCGTGGTTTGTTTTCGAATCTAGACGATGTAAATGATCTTTTCGATACCTACAACGCAGCATGCTTTTGTCTACGGAAACTTACTTGAATATAACCTCTCCAACTCCTTTACGTAGACACAACATATTCCGAACGGATCGAAATGACACGAATCGTTCATCTGGGAGTATGGCGATCGTCATACGAGCGTCTGTTCCAGCAAGGGCAGTTAACCTCTATACACAGTTGGAGGCTGTAGCAGTGCAGGTGTGCCTGGAGTAGTTACGCTGTACTGTCTGCTCTGTTTATCTGCCGCCAACAGCATCCAGCACGCAAAACGACATAGAAGATCTATGCAGACAACTTCAAAATCATTTCATTCTTGTAGGCGATTTTAACGCGCAGAACCCACTCTGGGGTAGTACAAGGACCGATTGTCGGGGAAAGATGATAGAAAAAGTCTTGCTATCATATTCCGTCTATCTGTTGAATACAGGATCACCTACGTATGTACATTCCGCTACACAATCTTTCTCGGCATTAGATCTGTCTCTGTGTAGCCCATCTCTTTTTGGAGTTTTAGAGTGGTCAGTAAAAGAGAATCCAATGGGAAGTGATCACTTTCCACTGGTATTGAAGTATCTGCCTCAAGTAGATATCTTGGCAACGTGTCCCCCGAAGTGGAAACTTGAAGAGGCGGACTGGAACACTTTTTCTGAAAAATACGACCTGTCTTTAATCCCTCTTGATAGGATGACAACTCACGAAGCAAACCATGTCATAACTAATCTCATCCTTGACGCAGCAATGCAATGTATTCCTGAAACTTCCGGTCCTTTGCCTAAGCGACCAAAACCCTGGTGGAACATGGAGTGCGAAGAAACACGAAAAGCCCAAAAACATGCGTGGGGTAGGTTTCGAAGATGAAAACCTTGAACCAGTGAAAACCTTGTTTTCTTTAAAAAGGCAAGAGCCAAAGCCAGGTGGACACGCAAGCAAGCCAAGCGGTCCTCTTGGCACAGTTTTATATCATTCTTGTCCCTGTCTTCCCATTCTCCTTCTAAACTTATTTGGGATCACCTCCAGGAGCCGTGCTACCCCCTCTTTTAGTAGTAAATGGTCAGCCATGTGAAGGCCTACAGGAACAAGCCGACATTCTCGGTGAGCATTTTGAAAGCGTTTCCTCTTCCTCCGACTGCACCAATGAGTTCCTTAAATTAAAGAGTAGTGCAGAGAAGAAGAAAATTCCAATGCATTCTGGAGACAATCTGATATATAACCAACCTTTCACGAAAGTAGATCTTCATCGTTCCTTAAAGTGTACAAAAGCAACTTCAGCAGGCCCAGACAGGGTGATGTATTCCCCCAAGAACACGCTGACATCCCTCACTTATCCTGAGGATGTCATTGCGGGACAGCAGTGACATCCTGGGAATATCCCGACATGATCCTCAATTTGTTAGAAAAGTGTTAGAATGAGATTCCAGAGATGGTCCTAGGGACAACATCTGGGGGCAAGACTGGGATACTCTCAGGAGCACTATAGGATCATGTAAAATTCTCCAGTAAATCTGCTGTCATTTTTCACTTTTAGAAGTGTGCAGACGTTTACAGTGGAAACGGACTCTCTCTTTTGCGGTTTGCAACCTCGGCCACCAGCTTGTCATTTTCCGTCTCTCATTTTTGATTGTTTTTTGATGACGAACAATGGGTGGCGTGGTATAAAAAGCAAAAAAATATAAAAGGTCGTGTGCCACTAAGTGTAAGACTAAGACAGCCGACTTTGAAAGGAATATCCAACAGTGACATTTCCTTTCGCAGATAAATCATATACTGTATATTGCTTATCTTGCGAACTTCCGCATATGCAAGAGTCCTCCTAGCATCGCAGTCAAAACCAAAGGTGAGGAACCTAAGTTTAATTCAATTTCATGTATAACTAACAGACCAGTGACGAATTCCTTCGAGTATAAGGATACAACCCAGGTAGCGTCCGTGTTTCCTACTTAATGGATTTAAAACATCCACCGAAAGTCAAGCACGCGCTGTAATATGCCATCACTTTTGTGTATCTTCCACGGAAATGCTCCGTGCAGCACCATCCGCCGGAAGCTGCCGTTTACGCAATGGTCCAGGGAAAATGGCGGGCGCCCAAACCACGTGATTCCCAAGAGCCAATCATAGCGTCTCCGCTGGCCAGCGCGGGAAAAAAGCTCGGGCCCAGTGCGCATGCGCAGACCGACCTCCTTTCTCAACATCCTCCCCCTTCTCTCCTGGGTTTTGTCGTCTGCTCTCGTTCCGCGCTCCGCCAGCTCCGCTGGCTTCGCGGGGTTATTTTTCTTTTGCGCGCTTGCTTTTTGCTGCTTGCCAAGTCAAATGTGTATAAACTTAATGAACTGGAAGCGATAGCGGTTTATGAAGTGCAAATTTATTTGTGCTCATGAATTGTCTTGAAAAGGTTCAACATAATCACATGTCTTCTAACAGTCTTCATTTGAAGTTCAATAAAATCCCGGACCACACGTCCAAGGGGGTACATCAGGTTATGTTTTTGGAAGACGCTGCGCTGTGCCAGGTGTGTCCTTGCCGCCGATGGACGCGAGAACACTGAAAAAATAAGGGAAAGTGTACAGATTGTGGATGCCTGTGAATGAGGGAAATGACAAAAAAGAAGCGCTAAAATTCTGTTTTTAACGCTCTTATTGAAATAGAACACTAAATAGAATGTCCCTTGGTGGTTCATGGCATGATGAAAAAAGAGGAAGGAAAGGCCAGCTGTAACGTGAACGAAAGTATACGCTACTGTGTTCTGTTAATCAATGTATGGAACTATATAAGTTGAAAACGAAATGCCTCAGATATGGGCGCTGCAAATATGCAGATACCTTGAACACAGAATGTTCTGCTAGGGCCCTCTGCCTTGGCACATTAGAGTCAAAGTTGCTAACATGCCAGAACAATACCATTCATCGTAATCATGTACTGGACCCATTCCATCATTGGCATTTTCTGTTAGTGGGTTTAGCTTAGGAATGGAAAGTCAATTGAAAACTTAGTAAAAGAGAGGTTAGAAGCCGTGCATCCACAGCAGCATGCATTGTACTAAATAACTAGGAGAAAGGCGAAGACACAGTGGAGTGAAAATGTTACGATTTCAGAAGGTTAAAATCTGAATCAAAGTTCACATACAGATTCAGACAAAATACTATGCAGCTATAGAGCTTTGTTGTTGCTATGATGTTGTTATGAGAATATTAGAAATAGAACAATATCATTGCTTATGATGATCTATTATGAATAAACGAGCCACACATGTACACACTTACACACGCTTTGTTCAAAAAAGGCAAAAGCAAAAAGCATCTGCATTCCTTTTAGTTTAACTTACTTTGATTTGATTTGACCATACTGGCGCAAGGATAACAGGGATCATGCTGCGCCGAAGTTTAACTTACTTAAGCTTACTATAGCATCGACTGTGCTGCTCAGAGCTCCTGCACTGTTTTACCAGGATTCAGTAAGCCCGGAGCAGGCACAGTGAAGCAATGCAATATGAAACATCCAATACCATGTCTAAACCTGATCTGTTGCCTTCCCTGAACGATGTGAGAGCAAATTACCACAATGAAGGAAATAAAATCAGCAAAAGCCAATCTGAAAAGCAGCTTGCAGGGAGGGCAGTGGTGAAAGAATGTGAGAATCTACTACAGAAGAACTGAACCTTTCTTTTTGTTCAAATAAATAAAAGAAATCCTCTGCTCCAGACAGTTGTGGGGTCGTACGCGCCCATTCTAAATTATTACCGTTTTAGGCTTTCAGAACAACTCTCCCATGCTGATAGCCACTGAAATATGCGGTGCATTACAGTGCGTGGAATTACATTTCAGAAATGTTGGTAGTACTGAAACTCTACTTAAAATTTGGATAATGTCAACATGATATGACGAGATCTACGTTGTATTCATGAAGCAAGTTTCTTGCGCTTCCTTCTGCTCTGTTGTTGCTGTATTGAAATTTGCCTGTTTGCAGCATTCGTCAACCTTAAGTGGTTCTCTATGCGTAGGACGACAAACATAGAATGGAATTTCGTCATGCAAACCACATCACAAAAGGGTTCATGACTGGACTGCTTTAAGATGTGCAGCAAGTTTGCCTTTACATTTTTCTTGTGCAATATGTCACCAACATTTGCCTGAAATGTCGTCTCCAGTTTCTGATAATATTCAAAGAAGGCACTTGAAGGGACACAGGTTTGTTCATTAGCACGCAAATAAAGAAACACGCTAGAAGGGTCCTGAAGGTCATCCTGTGTCCCTTTGAGTAGTTCACTGCAGTTGCTACAGTGTGACATTTTGAGGAACAATTCAACCAAGTGTCCTGCATATGCAAAGTGCGCATTTAGATCAGCAGGACCAATGTCAGGGGACGTATCTGATGTCTCGCTTGAAGGCAGATCATGCTCTGGTTCCTCTGGTGGAACAGATGTAACAGTAGAAAATGGCATGCGTTTTAGTTCATTGAGGATTAGGCTCAGCTCAGTAGCTTCGCAGTTACCCCTGCCTGTCGCATTGACAACTTTGCTTGCCAATGTATGCTTCAAACCAGCAACAAACTGAAATGCATTAGGTGTTTCATTGCTTCCATGCATTTGCCGAAACTGTCCAAACATGTTTTCTAGGGGATCTTGGTTGAGTCGCCTCGTGAGCAAGTGCTCAAAGTTCGAATTCTCATGGAGGTCATCCCACAACGCAAGCACAGCATTAATTGTTACTTGCCAACCATTCACTGTTGGTGGCTCTCTAGCACAACCAATAAATTTCCAGTTAGAAATTCGCTCGGCGGCAGATTGCAAAATTTCTTTATGCTTAGTAGATGCTGATATCGCATATCTCATTTTTTTGTCCTCGCTCTGAGCAGTTGAAGAACTGTTAAGGGTATCAAAGAGAATATCCATCTGTTGCAAGAAATCTGATGTCGCAGCAGCAGCAGGTGGCATCTCTCCCACTACAATGAGAACCGCAATGCCTGCTGACACGCTGTCACTAAGGACTTGTGTTGCAAACTTGACCCTCATGCGGTTGAACACTGTTGGGTTGATATGGTTCTCTGTGAGCTTCGGTGCAAGGCGTGCCTTGAGGGGGTAGTTACTCTCATAGAACTGTTTGATGAAAGCCCACTGAACCTTTTTCTCAGCACTCCCATTCAGAAGGTCATACTTGAGCAAAAGATTCCGGGTTGTCTTCATCAGGTGCGGAGGGTCAAACATAAAATACACCTTGTGGTCATTCACAAGAAAATATGGCCGTGAGGGGGATACTTCCAAATTTCTAGCTAAGGCACAGTTGCTTGAACCTTGGTCACAGACAACCACCTTTACAAAAATATTTGCTGATTGCAACCGTTGAATCAATTGTACGAGCAGAGCCTGCAGAGTATTTGCTGAAGCTGCGGATTTCGACAGAACATACGCTAGGGGCTGGATCCACGTTGTAGAGATACCGGACAGCATTACGAGAAGAGCTGAGTTTGCCAACTGAGGTTCTCTCTCTTGGCCATTGTCAACAAAACCAAGCACCACATCAGAACCGCGATCATACTGTAGATGCTGCTTGATAGACATCTCATCAAACATCAACATGCATGTACGGTCCTTCAGTGGTAGATCCTTAAGCTTGGCCTCCAGCCTATTGAGAACTTCGGGCAGCACTCCAGGCTCCACATGAATATCCTTTAGCCAAGTACGGAGGGTACGCTCAGTTGGCAAAGCCAGGAACCGACTTAAAAATCTGTAAGCCCTCGGCCCCATGAAGTGCAATTTTAGGGCTAAACCCCGGAAGTACTCAGGCCACCGGCGCCCATACTTGCGAAAACGCTGCAGGTACAACTGAACCCTGAAAATTTCAAGTGCCTCCTTTGACATATACCGTGATGCACCGTTAATTATCTGAGCTCTTGACAAGGTACTTAGCTGTGCTGTCGAAGCAGTTCTTCTTGCACGAAACAGACTTTTTCGCAGCTTGTCACGTGACGCCCTTAGTGACTGAATTAGAGAAGTGGTCCTTGGAGTCCTCACAATTTTGGGTCTGCCTCCCCTGTGTATTCTTGGTGTAGCTGCTGCAGTAAAGAAAATATAAGAGACAAATAAATAAATAACAATAAAGCAAACAATGTCACCGTGTGAACAAAACGAAACACAGGTATGCTACGGCAACAGAGTTGCAGAATATAGTCATTTATTCTCCATCATAATTATGCAAAGTAGGGCAGCATAATCTGTTTTCCTGTCCCAACTATTAATTTGATTACCCCCCCCCCAAAAAAAAAAAAGAAAGAACCGAAAAATTTCCTCTGTTCCTCTTTCTCTAGCTGCTACTATACTTATCACTACCACTATCACTCTCATTATCTTCCCCATGACAAACGCTCGGCCTCGCGCATCGCATCGCGGCTCGCTATCTCTCGAATCACCACAGTCACCGTACATTGGTTATCAGCGATAGGTTAGAGCAAAATGTGAGAGCGTTGCTAACATTTACTCAGCCCTCATAGATGGCGTCGCAACACGTCGCGCGGCACATGATGTGCGTATTGCGCAACGTATGCGAGAATCGAAAGTACTACTGTCCCAACCCGAACGTCTACAGGTACTGAGGTGAGAGTTCATCCTACGAATTTCCCGCGTGACATTTTGCGATCATCTCGTTCCGGAGGCACACTTAGTGTTGTGGTTTTCAGATGTCTGTTATATACGACCACCAGTTCGTGGGTGATTCGATGATGCTGCGACTGGCGGAGCGTATCACTCGGCGAAAGAGGAGCGATCTACGTAAGTGCTGATCACATTTACAAGTTAACTATTGCACACTGCTGAGGTCCACGATTGTGTGCACCCCTCCCTTCTCTTCTCAATATGCATGTTACCGCGGTGCCGGCGTACGGGGAGGGGGGAGGATTTTCGAGCAGGAAGCACCAGTTTTATGGTCATAACGTGGATGAACAGAAACTAGTAAGAGGCGGGGGTCATGAGGTAGTGGCCTACCTACCCCCTACCCTGATTGTACCTCTATAAACATAACTGTGAGGTGAGATGTCGTTTCCACCTCAAGCTTTTTTTTTAATTGTGAAAGCCTCATTTTTGAAAGGAACAAAAATCAGTGCTCAGTTACATTCATTTTTCAGAATCTTCAGTTTTGAAGCCCGGTGCCACATGCCGGGCTTTACTGCACGCACTTGAGAATTGCGAAAATATTCACAGAAAAGTCATCATAATGATTGGCACTAATGACATCAAAAAGGTAAGCACATATTGAAGAAAATGTATTGATGCTTCACTCAATCTCTGATGCTGCAGAATGTTATTGAAAGGCCTTTGATTTTCGTGGTAAAACCTTCCTAGTTTATGTATGTTCATTCTTCTTTTTTTTTTTTTTGAAAAGATGAGAGATTCGGAAAGAATCAAAGAAGACGTCTCAGCAGTCGTCAACCACATCAAGACACGAGTGGACAAAGTAATACTTTTAACACTTCCGCCATGCCCACTTGTCTCTAAAACATCTAGGGCATGGCACACGCTTCACGCAGTCAACACACATATACAGACACTACAGTGTGGTAAGTTGCTCAGATAATGCAATAAATACTCTCATGACATAGCCGACTATGGAAAAAATGGAAATGGAATGGAAATTTAATGTTTACTGTATACGGTGTATGTATCTTTCATGCCTTTTAAACAAAAGTATGAGCCATTATGTTCAACGCTTGCAGATGACATTCAGCTCTTGGATATACACAAGATCTTCATAAAGGGTCCCAGAAAGCCGAATTATGGCATGTACGAGAGGTAAGTTAGCAAAATGATCAAGCTTGACAGAGCTGGATGGGAATCTTTAAAAAATTATGCTTATGTTGTCTGAAACCTTTACTTGTACATAGGAGGTACAGACGTCGGCGCAACGAGGCAGCACCAAGGACTGACCTTGTGCATTGGAATAGGAAGGGCATGGATGCTGTTCACAAGGCCATAAAAGATCATCTGGGACTGTGATTTCTAAAACTGTGCTAGACACACGATTAAAAATGAACATAACGGCATAGCACAGTAATAGCTAACCATCATCCCGAATGACATCATTATCTGCCCTGACTTGTTGAAAATTTACGAACTGCATCAGTGTCACAACAAAGGCTTACGCATTCCACTTTCAACAAATCAGGGCAGATAACGTTATCATTTGAGTAGATGGTTGGCTAGGAGCGTGCTATGCGGTGAAGTTCATTTTTATGAGTGCAGTTTTTTCAATCTGTTTTGTGTTCTATACTGTGCTAGCATTGTGAATAACGGGGGGGACAGGAGAAGTTAATATGCATACTGGGACGACAAGGGGGAACTACGCCGGTTTTAGTCTGGATGAACTGCTAAAAAGCCAATGGAAAACCTCAACCTGCAGAGCCTGTGGTAGGATTCCGTACCCATTACCTCACAACCTTGAGCATGGCTGTCACCAAGATGAAAATTCTTTTACCCACTTTGCAATGCCATTGTTAGACAGTGATTTTCTACTGGTTTTCGTTAGAATGAATGTTCTCTTTACTGCTACCATTTCGTTCTCAGTATAGGCAAATAATTCGTACAGGCGGCATAATGGTAAATGACCACATACCAGATGAACCCAATGAATCAGGAGCCAACACAGGTGACTGGGAGCAAATGTCGGCACCTCCAAGTGCTGTAAAGGAAAAAAAAAAAAAGATGAAACTAAACCAAGAGAAATGTTGAGTAAGGACACTCACTGGGTGGTGATAGCCGGTCCAGGTTTGCAGTGGTTGGTGTATCAACCACACTGCTGCAAGGATCTAAAAAAAAATAATGCAAAAGCCAGCAGGAATTCCATGAAAATACTGTGGCAAAAAAAAAAACACCTGTTGAGGTAGATGGTATAGGAACATGAGGTGGTCTTGGAACAGGTGAAGGTGGGGAAACTGGTGTGTCAGGTGTGCCAGGTGGCTCCGAAAGAACGCAGGGCTCCCGTGGTTGTTCTCGTGACTGAAGAGAGACATCTAAAGAAGAATTGACACAGAGGCATATTTATCTCTCATTCTAAACACAATGTGCATTATTACTGTCATTATTATGATTATTACTTTAGTCTAAATGTCCTAGAACATGCAAGTGCTCATGAAAGGACCACCGTTGTTTTAGGCAGTGACACAACCCATCAAATGGAGTACCACACATATAATGATTAAAACATGAAACAGGTGAAGGTGGTGAAACCGGGAAAAAGCATTTAGAAAAAGAAAATTACGTATGTGTAACAGTAGAGAGATGTGAGAGCAACTAACCTTCCACTGGCATATCTAGTGCACCATGAGGCTCCTGTGTTTGCTCTTGTGATTGAAGAGGCATATCTAAAGGAGAATGACCACAGAGGCATAGTTAGCAACCTGTCCCACTGTCAATCACAATATTTGTGTTACTACTGTCAATATAGTGAAAGTGTGTATGAAAATATATATAAACCTGTTATGCAGCGGAAAAGTGCAACAAAACGATCGACAGGGCACATCATTGACTTTACTAGGAATTAACAGTGATCTATCGAGAACCCCCCACAGCCCCCCCCCCCAAAAAAAACAAGAAAATTGGACGAGATCCCACTACAGTTTTGTAAAAATTCCACACGACCCAACGACGAAATTCTTGGTAAACCACTGATTATGCATGAAGCGTGATGCCCAAAATGGATGAAATTACCATAATCAAGTGCAAGTAGCCCAGGCCATTGTCTCTGCAGTGAAGTATTGGCTTGTCCTAAAAGAAACAAAAAAAAACGCATAATCAAACCTGCCCACATGCAACCTTCGAACGTCTACAGATTGACATGAATGGAGGTGTGGTTCACACAGTCCCCACATATGTAACCCATCCAATTCCACAACCACTGCCTAATTTCTAATTATGATATAACTAAAACATACATTCACAACTGAAGTGAAAAACCTCACCCTGCAGTGGAACTGTCGGACAAGCTGTTTTCTTCAACCGTACTTTGGCACGAGAGTTGAAGCAGTCCGGTGAGAAGTGCTCGCCACACAAAAGCCTACTCTTTAGAGCTGAGTCTGCCAAATCGTTCAGCTCAGGGCGTTGTGCATAGGCGATCCACGCGGATTTCCTATTTGAACACCACAACACACATGTCACAAGCATTCGTGTATCACGCTAAATGAATAACAGCTATGCATGTGAGAGTGACACATGGAGTATAATCTGAAAGCGGCGTCCGCGCGCATCTCTCATTATGAAACGCCTCAAACGTCAATCGATGGCTCGTATTAGACTTCACACGATAGACCTGCATTTTGTCCTCCAATGGAAAGTAACAAAAACTTGACTTACCGTTCATCGATGGGAAATCGGAAGAATGAATGTCGGCTTCCAAGCGTGCGATTCGTACATCCTTTGGCCGTGCAAGGATGTCCTAAGAAGTTCTTCTTTCTGTTGTCGTGATGACTAGTTGGATCTGCCATCACGGTAGCTAACTGCTAAGCAATGTAGCAGTGCTTAGCGTGCTAAGTTTCCAGAATGTAAATCGCAACTCGCAACTATTACTCACAGTCGGCTGCAGTCGGCGTCGGCGTCTTTCCGTTGAGCGGTTCGCGCGTTCCGATGCTCGCTCC
Source organism: Ornithodoros turicata (assembly GCF_037126465.1). Classification (NCBI taxonomy): domain Eukaryota; kingdom Metazoa; phylum Arthropoda; class Arachnida; order Ixodida; family Argasidae; genus Ornithodoros; species Ornithodoros turicata. Next base: position 124,283,885 of record NC_088201.1, read on the forward strand.
TCGGTCAAATGACTCTCGCCCAATCAGCGCAAAGGAAACTGACGCCAGTTTTTTAGACCAATGAGCATCCAAATATTTATACATATATTGCGCAGCCAATCAGAGATCGTTAGCGTACGCGCGCCGGTGGCGACATTATTTTGGAGGCGGTGCGTTTCGCTTTAGAGCCGGCGGCTGGCAGCACCCCGTCAGGGACCTTGCACGGATGTTCATGGCAACGAGGTCACAATGAAAGGTCTAGCAAGCTATATTTTATCGCACATTGAACCCAGTGCATGAAGTATCCGTTGAAATCATTCAATTTGTATTTGTATCCCTGTATTTTTGTATTTTCTCATTCTATTCTACTATTCTCTCTTTGTAATATTTTGCAGTTTATACATGATCACTGCTGATTTGGTTCAATTTGGTTATGACAAACAAACCGAAACACTAATTAATGGGCGCAGGCATAGAAATGCACATCGCATTATTAAACTAATTTACTTCTCGTATATATGTCCTCAGGCTGGCGGCCGCAGGATGTACGCAAATGACTATCACTGGAAGATCCCATGATGACACTCTCCGGGTCTCCTCCGGACATCCCATCACGGACGAGGACGCGATGACACTTTGAGGACGTCCTGAGGATCGCGGGTGTTCTTGGGGTTCTATGTTGAGTCATGTGTCTGGGGCATCCAAAGAGGTTTTACTCAAATTTTTTAACCAGGTGTGGACCCAGTGTGCATTACCCTCAACCAGGAAAATTTCAACTGCAATTCCACAGTTAAAACCCGGAAAGGATCCTTCAAGCCCGGCCAGTTATCGACCTATCGCTCTCACGAGCTGCATCGGCAAAACGTTTGAGCGTATGGTCAATGATCGGCTGGTCGATTTCCTATACGGAAGTAAATGTATTTCTGAACTACAGTGTGGTTTTCGCGTTGGACGTTCCACAACGGACCACCTCGTTCCAGTGGAAACAATGATTCGTGAAACGTTCGTCCGAAGGCAACACTGCCTGTCAGTGTTTTTTTTATCTTGAAAGGGCATATGGCACGGCTTGGCGGTATGGCATTCTACCTACTACTACACCTACCTTCTACCTACTAAGACCTATACTCTTTCGCAATCAGGGGACGTTTTCTTAGGTGTATAACAAACTTCTTTCAAAGCAGGACATTCCGAGTAAGGCTTGGAATGATACTATCCCGTACTTTCATCCAAGAGAACGGAGTGCCGCAGGGATCTGTCCTTAGCGTCACTCTGTTTCTCGTGAAAATCAATTCAGTAGCTATCATACTCCCACCTTCCATGTCTTATTCATTGTACGTGGATGACATTCACATTTCCTTCTCTTCCACGAATCTAGCAACATGCGAGCGACAGGTGCAGCTAGCTTGAAATAAACTTTCCAAATGGACCCTCGAGAATGGGTTCAAATTCTCACATGACAAAATCATATGTGTTCACTTCTCGAGGGTCAGAGGGCTGTTTCCTCCACCTACTCTTAAGCTGAACGGACAGGACCTTGCTGTTAGGAGTGAACACAAATTTCTTGGGGTCGTCTATGATAGCAAGCTGACTTTCTTACCCCACATCAAGAGCTTTAAAACAAAATGCCTTAAGTACCTTAACCTATTGAAGGTGCTGTCCCACAAATCTTGAGGAGCAGATCGTGACACTCTGCACAGGGTCTATGTGTCCACAGTGCTGTCTAGACTGGACTATGGATGTGTTCTTTTTGGCTCTGCTCGGAAATCTGCCCTGAAGATTTTAGGCCAAGTACATCACCAGGGACTGCGTTTGATAACTGGTGCTTTCCGCACGTCGCCAGTGGAAAGCCTCTATGTTGAGAGCAACGAATGGTCACTCGAAAGAAGGAGATTTTACTTATCTGTTTCGTACTCTTTAAGGGTAAGAGTTTATCCCAATAACCCAGTTGTTACCAGCATTGAAGGCACACGCTTCAAGCATCTGTTTCTTAATAAGCCCAGCGTTGTTCCCCCATTTAGCATGCGTGTGCTTCAGGGATGTGAGGATTACAATTTCCCACATAATGATTTCACCATAGTAGAGGCTAGTTCACGGGTCCCGCCGTGGCAAACACCCCCATGTTTCAATAGCTCCGTGACTATGTTCAAGAAAGAGAACACATCACCTGTTGTGCTCCAGCAGGAGTTTGAGTCCCTTAAAGAAAGTCTTGGGCAACACATAACTTTTTACAGTGACGGTTCCAAAATACGCACCTCAGTATCATGTGCAATGCTGACCGATGGACTCACACAATCATATCGTCTGCCTCACATGCTCTCTGTTTTTAATGTCGAGGTATTCGGAATAATCCTGGCACTGAACTACATCTTAAAAAGTCACACCAAGTCATCGGTCATTTATACAGATTGTCTCAGTTATTTTCAAGCAGTAGGCAACATAGGGATGTTCAAAAACCTTCTTGTACAGAAGGCACAGTGACTTGCTGCTAAGGTAATAAAAAAGCGCCTCTCCTTAACATTCTGCTGGGTACCCAGTCATGTGGGTATACCCGGGAATGAACTTGCTGATGCAGCTGCTACAACTGCTCTTTCATCTGAGGTCAGTCGTTTTGATGTGCCCTTTCAAGATCTCTGACCTACACTTATGAGGGCCATGAACAATAAATGGCAACGGCGCTGGGATACACAGCACAGCAAAAAACTTCATCTAGTTAAGCCCACCATTGTAAAATGGACAGAGGTTTTTAACAGTCGTCTTCATGAAGTTGTTTCTGCCAGGCTGAGGATTGGGCACATGCATTTGACCCACAGTCACCTCCTCTGCAATGAAGAGGCTGCGAATTGCATGCGGTGCGACGAGACGAAATCTGTCATTCACATGCTCATTACATGTCCATCATACGATACACACCGACTTCACCATTTTCACGAGCTGTACACATACTATACACATCTACATCCCTCCCTTTTGCTGGGGGATGAGGCTCTTTTACCATTTGAACGGGTTTTTAACTTCTTTCAAGAGATTGGTATTTTGACTGCATTGTCGTTTTATACCCCTGTCACACCGGCATTTCGATCCTTCTCGAATCCGATCTGCATCGAACTTCCCGAGCACGCTCGAGTTTTGACGCTGCTACACGGCCACTTTCAATGCGCATTGAATGGTTGACGGTGTCGACAACATAGGCAAATGAATAAACGGAACTCATTATTTTCGCGTTTCCTATATAACAGCGATATTAGTGGTTTTATCGTATACCGATGTAAGCGTCATTTGTAGCTTCCCGCGCATGTCCGTCCTAAGTTATGACAGTTCACCGGGGTCGGGGATGCAAATGGCGGCCGTCGAGCCGTCTTGAAATTCTCAATCCTGTTATGGGAACTGTCTTGAGTCAAGCAGGATCAAAGTTCGATCCTGCTTGGAAGTGGCAGTGTAGCACCATCCGATCTGCATTGGGTTCAAGCAGGTTCGGTCGAGCAGGATCGAAAATGCTCGTGTGACAGGGGTATTAGTTATTTGATTTTTATGTCCTTTGATACTCTAACGGTAAGGTTTTGTTTTTACTAAATCACTATACTTATAACTAGTACTTTTCTTACCATTGTCTTGGCGCATTACGGCCTTCGTCGATTATGCGCATGGAAAACCTGAATCATCATCGTAATTTCACTGTAGTGCACTCCAACAACACGTGACTGAAAGACTGGGAAGACTGGGAGCTCGCCGCTGTCAGTGTGATAGCAAGGATGAATCATGGTGGCAACACCTTACGGTGTATGGCTTTTATTGGAAAGCAGCGATTCGCTGACAAACGAAATGAACAGCGATCTTCTAAACATTATTATGGGACTCATCGGTGACCAGTTGGCAAATAATTGATGCTTTGTGACACATAGAAACAAAATTAAACAAGGAAGTGGATATTTATTTAGTATTTTGTGGCTTCCCCATCAACAGAAATGATTCCTGCCGCTCCGGCTATAGCACGTGCAACCGGCAGTCAAGGGAGTTGTTTTGCTGAGCGCGGTGCACTCCGTAAGAATCGCATTCTGAGGGGCTGACGTCTCGCACTCATCCTGTATTTTATGATGCTCCAAACATTCTCAATTATGTTTAAATCTGGACTCTTCGCAAGCCATGGTAGCTGCATAACGCCGAGTTCGTCGATCCGGCACTGGAGGGCTCTTGCACCTATGCACAGAGCTGCCATCGTGCTGCAGCATGTAGCTGCCACCAGGGAACGCACCGTCGAGGACGTAGTGTAGTAGGGTACCCTCAGTGACGTCTATGTAGGCTCCTCCGTTAAATCGGCCGTCCAGGTGCACTAGAGAAGCAAGCCCCTTGTAGGACAGCGTGTCCCACACGCTCACGGTTTGCCGGCGACTGGATAGGAATCTGTTCATGTACGCGGGCATGTACTTTAAGATGGACAACAATGGAATCAGGTCAGAAGTGCCTCCCTTGAATCAGGGTAACTACATACTACTCGTACCCGTGGTCTGCAGGCCGCCAAGCCCGTTTCGACTGAGACCATCGTGTACTAAAGGCGACCTCGTCGCTGAAGACAGCGGTGCTCCAGTGGACGGCGTCCTAGTCACTGTGGTGGACTGCGAACTCCAGCCGTGCTGTTGGGTGTACAGTTCTCAGTCCGAGTGGTTTTTCTACGGCGACGCCACGTTTCAGGCCAAGAGACATGAGGAGGCGTTGAATAGTCCTTCTACCTCCTCCTCTCTCCCTTCTCTCCTCGTGCCAAGCCCCCCTTTAATTTGTTGCCGTTGCAAAGCTGTCGATGCACTTGGCAGCGATGATGGCCCCTGTCCTATTCCGCGGTGGTGACTGGTGTTCTGCCTATACTGGGTGCGTCTTCTATGCGACCTTCATCCCTGTAAGTTTGCACGACGCATTTTACCGTGGAAGGGCAAGATCCAATTCGTGGAGCACTTTCCCATTGTGAAATTCCAGTCTGCGAGAAGCCGACGATCCTGTGCATCGTGTCGATGGTGATTCCGCTAACCATCTTGACCATTGACCAAGATGGACGATTTTTCTTGCTCTTTATACACTTCCATGATATCTATATAATTGTAAGCCCATAATGATGTTTGATTGATAAATTTAGGACGGGACCACAGAGCTGTTCGGGGTAGACTTGTTGCAAGATTACGTGTAGCCAGTGGAGATAGATATAAAGGCTGCAAGAACATTGTGCAGGACTATGCAACTATACCTTTTCTGATTTTTCGACTTATACAAAGCCTCCCCAACCTTATATTGAAATGGTATAAAAAGTAAACATTGTCTGCTCGTGAAACTTGTCAAGATCACTGAACGCTAAGCACCCAAAAAATGTTCGAGATCATTGTTTCATCGCAGGCGTGACTGCACCAACGAAAGATTGCTCGCGTGTAGGATGCTGCTGTTTCCCTGCAAACTACGCTCAGCGAAGTCCTACTGCTACCCTACTGTCCCTTTGTTCACGCAGGTGCAGCTGATCCACGTGGAACGATGCATACAACGCATGGAGGTGTATGCAATACTTGCCTACAAGCTACGTGCTGAACTGCTGCCTTTCGTTGATAACATAGTGCACATGTGTGCTGTGTTGGCAAACCTGCAGCCACAGATCATCCAACAGGAGCAGCAGGACAGTGTATATTGACAAGCACAGGAGTGCCAGACACTGCCTTTATGCGGCCTCTCGCGTGCATTTGAAAATAAAATTGTTCTTCTGAAATTTCAAGAATGACAAAAACATACTCATTAATTACATATCTAGTCTGCAGATCCACAAGATAAAATGATTATTTATGTGCGCAAAGTCCTATAACCATATTTACAGGGCACGAATGTAGTCTGCAAATCATTTACATGGCACCAATTCATATTAGAAGGGTCTACTAAGGACTTTTCGTGCCAAGAGACGCTTGGAGCGAAAAACATTAAGTTTTCTGCTAATTGCTCTTACTATATTTTTGCAATGCTGGTAGATTGTGCATAAAACAGAACACTTTAAGTCGTAGGACAAGCTATGACAAGTAGTGATCACCAATGTTAACATCTACTGCAACACGCTGTTTTGAAGTGTATACAAACAGACAGGATTTTTTTTAGCCCAGTGCAATAGAGTGAAAGCTGTACCTGGGTGTAATAACAGTGTGACCCTTTGAGCTCTAGATTTCCAGACTTTGAAAAACTGAGGTAGGGAGCAAAGCGTTTGCTGTCCTCAAAGTTAACAATCTCTTTTCCTCTTCTTGAAAATGGGCACGTCTTGTATGAAAATACCGTCAGGGGAACAACATAGCCATGGCTGCTGATACAAGATGACTCCAACACTACGAAGCTGTACGTTCATGTCATACTGAAACGTACTGGCTTGCAGAATTTTCCATTTTTAGTCCGTACGACGTGGCACTGGATGTAAAACTGCTTTCCTTGAGGAGTGCTTCAGCATAAGAGTCCAAGCTGCCTTCGCACGTCTTCACGCTTTGGAGTTTGAAATCCTCTCACGTCTCACAACATACCAGAGTTTACATAATGACTGCCTCTTTGTTTTCCTCTCTACATCTATGCACACATTTTGGTCCACCACTACTCTTGTTGGATAGTAAAATATACAATGCGGGGTACATCTCCGTCAGTAGCGAGCCCGCTTTAGCAATACAGTGGTTGAGAAAACTTAGACTGTCTCAAATGGGAAAAAAAGATCGACATCTCGTAGGCTACTAATCAGCTCCAGGGCTGATGGTTAATGCTCAAATATTTTCGGTGTAGCCTCGCTTCGAGGCTGAAGAAGGCTGAAGGGGCAATTGATATCGAAGCCATCGCTCGGAAGACGGGAAACTACATCCTTAATCTTTGTAAAGGGTGCAACACATGGAGCTTGTTTCGTTATTTCTTCTACACTGTTCTTCTGTAAGGTCTCAAACCTTACACCCTTACACTAGAGCTTCATCTGGGCAGCAGATGGCTTACCCCAGCGTTTCACATCTGATATGCAAGAATCTGGTTGTTCTATGTTGGCATGAACGACAGCAGCCATGTGCTTGTAGATGCCTCTTCTCTCGGCTCTGCAACGGCAGTAGGCTCCTTGTAGAACACGTGTGTGCGGCTCCACCTGGCACGAGCATCATTCATGTTAAATTCGCCCACAGAGGGTGAAGAAATGCCGGGATGTCAGCGAGTGTACTCCATGGATAGTGCGATCGATGATGTTACCACCGGTTCTAAAAAAAAAAGTCATAAATAAAAAAGTGACACAATAACTGGATGCAGCCAGTGCACGGGCGCTCTTACCTGAATTATTATCATATATGCCTTTTTTGACCCACACGTCTGTGGCAAAGACGTTCCGCTGATGGTCACAGAACCGTTTGAAAACCTTTGGCATAGCTTTTCCGCCTTTTCCATCGTCGAGGGTCTGAAATAATCACCTGGCGTTGAAACCGTCAGGAAGCCACAGAGCTGCACGATGCCATCACGTATCTTTCACCTGCTGTCAAGATGCAGTCAAACTATGCATGTCAATAGCTCCAACTTCGGGTGACTCACAAAACAAGTTTGCGCTTCCGCCTCCAGATGGCCGCGTACCGGCGCCGCCTCCAGAGGCTGCACGAAGCGTATACAGTTCTCCTCAGGTACACTGTAAAAAATAGTCGTGAAAAATACGGGCATATCACCGCGAAAAAAAAAACGGGCGCGAACCCGTTGTTTCAAATCACACGCGTTTCCTGTTATTTCGCGGGAGAGGAGGAGTCTGGGCATGCGCACTGGATCTGCATGGCCTTCTCAGCAACCACTCGTGTGAGGAACGCAAGTGTGCCCCGACTGTCAAAACCGTGAAAGTCAAAGCTGTGCCTGCCTTCCTGGGCTTTCGCAAGAAGATTTTGAAGCTATGTGAACTCTTATTATGCGCTTTATGCTGTCAGCTTTTTAGAATAAAGGGAAACATGCGCCGCCGTTGAGTGTTACCAAATACATAGTTCAACGTACAATACAAAAGCGTTCGACGACATTTATTTGCGACGCGGACTGGGCTGGAGACAAGACGGACCGAAAGTCGTTCAGCGGATACGCGGTCACTTTGGCAGGTTCTGTTATCTCATGGAGCAGTAAAAAGCAGCGAACTATCGCGCTGTCAACAGTCGAAGCAGAATACATGGCAATGTGTCATGCAGCAAGGGAGGTGCTATGGCTTCAGCACTTCGCAGAAGAAATCGGGGCCCAAGAGTTCACACGGAAACCACAAGTGTTGTTTTCTGACAACCAGGCAGCAATCTCTCTTAGCAAAAATCAGATAACATCAGAACGTAGCAAGCACATTGACATTAAGTACTACTTTCTTCGAGAGAAGATCGAAGAGGAAAAGTTGGACCTGCAGCACATTGAGTCTTCCAGAAATACTGCCGACATCTTCACAAAGGCCCTGCCTGGAACGAAAACTGCAGAACACCGTAATAACCTTGGCATCAAGACATGTGTATAGATTATGGTGTCAGTACATTAGGGGGCGTGTTGGTATTTCTGTGTAATGTACCGCCACCAGTGGGCGAAAGCGCAATGTTTCGTTTTCTTTGTTAGGTTTGGTAGGTTTGGTGTATATTGCACTGCTCGCGCCCAGCGCATTCAGTAAAAAAAGGAAAAGCGTTGAAGTTGGATCAGCCACGCCTCGGTTCCTCTTCCTGTCTCCGTTCCAGAACACCTAGGTTGCCCTGCGTTGCACTGCTAACATCGCCTCATATGAATGGGTATCAAGTTACGGCACCGCACTGATGGCAAACCAGCAAGAAGAGCCCGCTTTGAATGGGAAAAATAACGATTGCGCGTCTCTGAGTTTAACGAAAATCTGGCGAAGGGTATACGATAATGTTGTGGCACGTTTCGTTAGCTGAGCGGTGTTTGCATGATGAAGTGATAGTGCAGCAGCACTTTTTCTTTTTTTTTTTTTTTTGCTACACAGCTTTTACTCTGACGCAGACAACACCTGTTCCTTTTCAGGCATCTTCTTGTATACGCCCTAGGTTACACTACACTCGTTGCACATAGGGCTAGCCTCACAGCCTAGCTGGTAGCGATAGAACGGAGTGAAGGCCACATTCAGACGTAGCCTGTGGATGAGCGACTTCAGAGGCCGAGGAAGCTTTGCAGGCAGCCGGTATGACAGTGTTGGGTCTTCACTTCCCAAAGAGGACCTAGTTGGAATGTCGTGTTGCCACTGTAGGGTAGACCAGGAATCGGACAAGTGCCTGAGGAGGGATCTTCTGTCTCCTCTCGAGAGTATAATGGGCATAGAAGGCCGTTGTTGATATGCAGCGGCAGAGTCGGCCTCGTGGTTCCCAGTTATTCCGCAATGCCCTGGAACCTACTGAAAGGCAACGGATTGGGAGCGGTCTTGTAGGGTCTTCAGGGCGCACAGGATATCTATCACCTCTGAGGAAAGGGAACCGCGGATTCCAATGCTTTTAATGCACAGGAGAGCTGCTTTGGAGTCGGTGTAAATTACCCAGTGCCGCGGTTCACAGTCTTCCGCATATGTCAAGAATAACAAGATAGCATAGAGTTCAGCGGATGTCGATGAGGTGCGGTGAGACAGACGACACCCACGTGTAACGGACTCTTATGGAATGGCAAAGGCTGAAGATGAAGTGTCCCTGGTCGACGATTCATCCGTGTATACAGCGGTAGTGTTGCGGTATTGTGCCTCGATGAAGTCAAGGGTAAGTTGCCTAAGGGCGATTCCACGCGAAGTGATCCAACAAAACGATCCCAAATTTTTACGAATTTTTTTTAGCAGTCCCTAATAATGCAAAACGACACACCACGAAACATTTCTTCACAAATCTCAATGTGGCGGGTGCTACACACAAAGTTCACAGCGCTGGCGAAAACCGTGCCTGGCGTGAACCGCAACTGCGGCTCATAGAAAGCACCTAGAACTCTGCGGTTTTCTTTTGCATATAGAGGTAGCTATGCTCTACACAGCATCCAAATCCCGGTTGTCGTGCTGTGATAGGTGCAGGAAGGGAGTTGCCTCAGGACAGAAGCCGCCGATATTTCGAACAGAGACTGTTCTTCTTCTGGGCACCGTCCTCATCATTGGCATGGTATTTAAAGGGTTAGGTGTGACGTGTTTAAAGGTTCATGCGAATTGTGGGTCAACAGCCCGGAGGGAAGAAAGGTTCCGTACGGGTTTTTACGGCCGGAGTGAATGGCTGCTTTGTTAGAGTGTGGAGGGGATTATGTGAACGTAGTGATCTAGGCTACAGACCGGTTACAGAAAAATGGAAGGTTCACGAACACGTGGACGAAACGGGACAACAGGCAAGAATTGGCAAGCATAGCGAAAGATAAGGAGGTTAGTGGTTACGTGGGGAAAAATTCCAGAACCAGCAAAGGTCGCTCTTTTTTTTTTTTTTTTTAATATTTGTAATGCAAAGTTGTGGCATGCAATAAAGAAAGTAGAAGCAGTGGCCATGCATAACATAACAGATGATAATGGAGGTAGAAGGGAAAAGAATATTTTATTTGTGAAGTGTTTCTAGGGTGCCTTGTGATTTGTTGATACCGGACGGGTGAAGAGCGTTGAACTTGTATATGAGATAAGACTCCCTATCACGTCTGTCACGTGTGGATCTAAACCCGGTTTCTAGAATATATAGTTTAATGTTGTCAAAATTGTGACCAGGAACGTTCAGCGACTGCTTTGGGGAGTTTGTTGGACGTGTCGGTTCTGTGTCCGGTAAGGCGGTTGTTCATTTGTTGGCCGGTTTCACCAATGTATTGCATAGAGCAGTCGCCGCATTCAATGCAGTATATGACATTGGAGCTTGTGCACGTGAATGCGTGGTTAACGGGGTGGGTGTAATTGCTCGCAGTGCTTTTGATGGAGTTAGCGTGTTGAACGTGTTTGCATGTTTTGCAGCGCGGGAGGTTGCGACTGCAACACGACCCTGCAACCTCCCGCGCTGCAAAACATGCAAACACGTTCAACACGCTAACTCCATCAAAAGCACTGCGAGCAATTACACCCACCCCGTTAACCACGCATTCACGTGCACAAGCTCCAATGTCATATACTGCATTGAATGCGGCGACTGCTCTATGCAATACATTGGTGAAACCGGCCAACAAATGAACAACCGCCTTACCGGACACAGAACCGACACGTCCAACAAACTCCCCAAAGCAGTCGCTGAACACTTTAACGTTCCTGGTCACAATTTTGACAACATTAAACTATATATTCTAGAAACCGGGTTTAGATCCACACGTGACAGACGTGATAGGGAGTCTTATCTCATATACAAGTTCAACGCTCTTCACCCGTCCGGTATCAACAAATCACAAGGCACCCTAGAAACACTTCACAAATAAAATATTCTTTTCCCTTCTACCTCCATTATCATCTGTTATGTTATGCATGGCCACTGCTTCTACTTTCTTTATTGCATGCCACAACTTTGCATTACAAATATTAAAAAAAAAAAAAAGAGCGACCTTTGCTGGTTCTGGAATTTTTCCCCACGTAACCACTAACCTCCTTATCTTTCGCTATGCTTGCCAATTCTTGCCTGTTGTCCCGTTTCGTCCACGTGTTCGTGAACCTTCCATTTTTCTGTAACCGGTCTGTAGCCTAGATCACTACGTTCACATAATCCCCTCCACACTCTAACAAAGCAGCCATCCACTCCGGCCGTAAAAACCCGTACGGAACCTTTCTTCCCTCCGGGCTGTTGACCCACAATTCGCATGAACCTTTAAACACGTCACACCTAACCCTTTAAATACCATGCCAATGATGAGGACGGTGCCCAGAAGAAGAACAGTCTCTGTTCGAAATATCGGCGGCTTCTGTCCTGAGGCAACTCCCTTCCTACATTCTACCGGTTCGCTGGATTTCTACCCATCTGTGATAGGTGCAGGTATACAAAGGCCGGAAATTTCGCAATTTTTCTCCTACTTTGCGATTTTTTGTGGAAAATCAAACCATTAAATTTTGATAATTGTTTTTTCCTGCCAAGGCCCCTAGGAATACTTCAACAAGAAAAATCGCCAGACACGTAACTTTCATAGTCATTGCAGGAAAAAAAGAGGAATTATGCGATTTTTCCAAAATTCGCTACAATCGAGCGTAAAACACGCAATGAAGAGGTCGGAAGAGTCGCCTGAAACCAACGCAGTTTTATAGAACGAGCCTTCCTCTACAACATATTAAAAAATCTCGAGGGTTTTTTTTCGTATACAGGATAAAATAATTTTTTTGTAGTAGAGGGTATTACGACCACAGTGACCCACGTTGGATGTGTCCAGTGGGGTGCTATATTTGTTTCTTGGGCTCCTGTTTTAATTCTTTTGATTTTCAATTTTTCTCTTGTCTGGTTGGGTTTTAATGAGCAAACAATATGCTGTGGCATAGACTTCAGCAAGGTTACCATAGCCTTTGCTTCTATAGCATAACACGCGTATTGCAATCCTGGGTGGTTAAGTTTATGCATTGTTTCCGGTGTGCACGGTGCCGGCAACGGAGATTGGGGATTAGCGGTGATGGACAGGTCTAAGTAATAGTTTTTGTCGTGTGAGCTAAAGCCCTGCGCGGGTGAGCTTTTTCACATCCGCATCCTATCCGAAAAATCCGCGTCTCCCACGGCACGCAGCAATAGTTCAGTTTCTATGCTCGATATATCAGGCCATTTTTCCAGGAAATAAACGTTATTTCCCGTCAGCACAAAACAGCAAAAAAAGGGGGTGGGGCAACAAAAAAAACTGTCACCAAACTTCATCCACACGGGCGACTTCCTCTCTCTCGTTCCGACAGTGAAAACCCCGGAGCGGCATAGCTTTTGTAGCGAGTCCTGAGCGTCCATGATGCTACCAAAGGATACACGACAGCAAGTACAGATTTAGCTTCCACGAAATATTATACGGCGCCAAGCACAGCAACACATTTTGCACCAAACGGGATGAGTAGAGTTTATTACAAGTGAAACGCAAGATCGGCGCTGAACGCGCACCTCTACTCGAGACGCCAGAGCCAGAGATCACTCTCAGATGCGCGAGTGGCTTTCGTACACCTTGTACTCTATCTTCTGTACCTAGTGTGAAGCAAACTGATGGCGCAATCTCGCGGTTTATCCGAGTCTGACTCGCTCCTGATCCGGCGCCATCCACGTCCGATCCGCAGATCACAACAAGCGTCCATATTTCATCCGAATCCAAAAGTTTCTTGCGGATATCCGCGGGTATACGCTTCCATACGCGAGTGGTGCAAGGCTTTATATAGCTGTGAGCCTCACTGGAACCTAGGACAGCATGGACGATGAACCACCACCACGAGATTCCGCCGTTTCCAGTACTGCCACGTAAATGACTTTTTTGCACGCTCGTCTTTTCCTCTAGCGTTATAATTTGTTAGACTTTTCGTGGTTAATATTTTTGCTGAATTGTTCAGCATTTAAATGTGACCAGTTAAAGGAAAGTTTCCTCAACTGAACCTGCATCCACGCGCCTATAATATTCATACTGGTGAATTGGAACTCCACAGAGCTCAACTGGAGCCATGTTCCTTTGGTCCGGGTGGCTGTCATATTGAAAACCAACCAGAAAAAAAAAAACGAAAGTACGCAGAATTAAAACGGGAGCCCAAGAAACAAATATAACACCCCACCGGATACATGCAACGTGAGTCTGTGTGGCCGTAATACCCTCTAGTACAAAAAAAAAATATTTTCTCCCGTATACGAAAAACCACCCTCGAGATTTTTTAATATGCTGTAGAGGAATGCTCGTTCTATAAAACTGCGTTGGTTTCAGGCGTCTCTTCCGACCTCTTCATTGCGTGTTTTACGCTCGATTGTAGCGAATTTTCGAAAAATCGCATACTTCCTCTTTTTTTCCTGCAATGACTACAAGAATTATGTGTCTTGCGATTTTTCCTGTTGAAGTATTCCACGAGGCCTTCTCAGGGAAAAATATTCATTAAAATTTAATGATTTGATTTTCCACAAAAAATCGCGAAGTAGGAGGAAAATTGCGAAACTTCCGGCCTTTGTATACCAGCACCAATTACAGCACGACAATCGGGATTTGAACGCTGTGTAAAGCATTGTTTCCTCTATACGCAAAAAGAAACCGCACAGTTCTTGGTGCTTTCTATGAGCCGCAGCTGCCGTTCACGCCAGGCACGGTTTTCGCCAGCGCTGCGAACTTTGCTCGTGTGTAGCACCCGCCACATTGAGATTTGGGAAGAAATGTTTCGTGGTGTGTCGTTTTGCACTATTAGGGACTGCTAAAAAATGTTCGTAAAAATTCGCGATAGTTTTGTGAGGGACGAGCAGGTCCGCTGGATCATTTCGCGTGGAATCGCCCCTAAGGAAAGCATCAGGATAGCTCTTTTTGTTGTTCTTGAGGCCGGGTATGGAGACAGTGACAGGCGGCAATGACAACGTCCATGGAGGCACTTTGGGTGTCGTCGGGTCGACTATGAATTTGGGGTTATGAGGTCTGAATGATGTCACAGCAGCATGGACCGTCGCGTTACGCCTAGCATGAAGCTTGCGACTCAGAGAGTGACGGTTATGATGGGCACGTAGACGCAGATAGTGGCGTGGAGTTTCCCGAGTACGGAGAACCTCAATGGGGATGTCCCTGGCCTCAGCCGCTACTAGACGGGCTTCAGCGCCTTGCGTGACCCCGAGCTCTCAAAGCATTTGCTGCCACTGCAATAGATTTATAGTACATCTCTCTCTCATAGGGTCATCACTGCTACACTTCTCAGGCTTTGTTCTTCCCGTGGACAGCGACAAAATGCTAACTGCAAGGAGGGTAGAGAAAGCATTGGCGCTTCAGCTCCGAGTTTATTTCAACTACGATGTGCAGTGCCTGCCACCAACGTTTCTTATGTTAGAATTCATGCAATGGTATGCATTCTCATGTATTACACTCATCGTATCATAAATCGTTATCACGTAGTCGACAACTACTCCGCTATATTCATACTTGTATGGTTCATAGTTACCGTGGGGTGACAATAAGTTTCATGGCCATGTGTTTCAAATGTTTCTTTTTTCTGTCTTTCTGTTCCTTGGTCTCACAGATACTGAAAAACCTGCTGCTGCTCTAGGCAACGTGCGGTTATTGGGCAACTGGGCTATCATACATTCACTTGTGGACAGCTAGGTTTGCAAATTTTATTGTGCCAGTTCCGGAGGCAGAAGAAAATTAGCAGCTTTATCTAATTCATGATCAGCTGACCGAGCTGCCTATGAAGCTGGGAAGGCAGTCCAGCACCTGACATGGTACAGCATGCAAAATTAGGATTGTTGAAAAATTACCTTCTTTTTATTTCACAGCTATTTTGGACACATCAGCCCTGAAACAGGAAGAAAGCACCCCCACCGGTAAACAAGATTAAGTGGCATGCCTGTTCGCGTTCTATCACTCCTCTGCAAACTGGGGTAACGTTGAAAGGTAGGTATCCCTGTAGCCCTTTCTTAGTCTGCAATTTGGTTATGATTATTTCTATTTGGTCCACGTATCCCAAAATTTCATACTCTTAACCATTTACCATTGTGCTTTTGAGTTCCCTATTTGTGAGTCTCGATATTGTTCCTTGCATCTTCTTCCACATGTGTTTGTTAGGATTACTGCAGGGTAGGCACAACAGACATACTTCTGTCCTTTCACGTACTTTGTCCACGTACGTGCATTGTGCTTTTTCAAGTGCACAGATTCAAACTGTGTGTTGAGCACCTCAGTTCATACGTAAATATGTCTTTTCTCTTTTCATGCCTTACACTCAATGTTCCTAATTTCATGTTTTGTTCTGATTTCAGGAGCCGTTGCAAAGCTGTCGTTTTGCAGAAAGTTACTGCACTGTACACTTTAGTGCATATATTGCTTTATGAACACAAAACATGTGGTGTGGGTGTCTGATAATGATACAGACTGAACACAATTCCATAAAATGATAGACAGTAATGGTTACAGGCTGGCGCGTGTTTCTATAATACAGTATTCCATCATAATAACGATGGACCATTAAACAACAAGAACACGGTCTCATCTTTTAGATGGGGTGTATACGTAATGTAGGAATACAGCAACATGTGAATTTCACGAGTGTGTGTCGTATATCTCGAAAACAGTTCCCCATCTTTTTCACGGTGTTCACAATTAATAGAGCTGCCATGCATTTTCACGTTTTTTTCACGGAATATTTTTTGCAGTGTACCCGAGGATACGGCTGTAGAATATGTACCACTACGCCATTCTATAACGTTGCAAGCTCATTGGCCCAGAGCGTGTGCTCGCTCTGATTGGTCGATAATGTTTTGAAATCGCTTTTTGTAGCGCGCATGTGTGTGCAGCGTCCCGGCGGCTGTTTTGGCATAGTTTCGAAATAGCACGTATCGGTCGGCACGGCGTTCTCTTGTGTTCTGTGTTTTGGTGGTGTCAATCGGCAGAACAGTTTGTGGAAATATGTTCGCTGGTGTATTCATGCGTCAATGCGATTCTACGCGTGTTGTGCTGTTCCTGGACACGACTATTATCCCACGAACAGTCTATCAACTCCGGAACTGGAATGCTTCGTGAGTTGGAGCGCTCTGAGAGTGAATAACACGTCGGGCGCCGTCGGAGTTCGAGGGCTGACAACAAAGACAGGATCACGTTCCGCACAAGCGCTTTCCGCTCTGCAAGCAGTGAAAGAAGCTGCTCATCATACAAGGGTACGCACTCATAAGACTGGCTTGGTATTAAGAAATGGACGGTGTGTTCGTTGTGCTTCAAGTTTGAACTTGGTTACAGTGTGTGAACAACGCAGTGGACTTTGTATTCACAGTGCACCCAAGCATCAGATCGTTGAATCAGTGTTGTGTGTCAAATAAATATTTCTTTTAGTCTAATAAAGCTCCAGTTATTTTGAATATCGGGTAACGGCAGCAGGCGTGCAATCCGGTAGAAGTCGATGGTAGCCAGAACCGGCCGAAAAGTCAGTCAAAGGTTAAGGCTCCTGATTGGCGGACAGGGTATGCATAAAATTCTACAACGTTGCACTCTCATTGGTCGTGTGCCCAGTGTTGTGTGAATTATCTCAAACTATGGGCGCAATGGGGAGCTGTAGGAGCCTGGCGTATACGTTTCAGTTATATCTGAAATGAATGGACACAGAAACCGTAGGAAAGAAGAACGCCGGCACATTCTTAACATACATTTGTGGGCGACGAATATAGCAACACTAGCGCAAATCACTCGTTCTGCTCGCGTCCCATGCCTTTCGGGTGGTCGTCTCGTGGGTGTTTCTTCGCTGCGTGTGCAAGGCCATGGCGTGCGCGCGACGTCTTGACGCTGGGGAAACAAACGTCCCATGCGTTTCGGGCTTAACGAGTGGTCATTGAAACGACGGAGATTCTACTTAGCTTCTTCTTAGGCATTAAAAGTAAGGGGATTCCACTCTCACCCAACTCTACTGAGTATCAGCGGTACTCGTTTTGAACAGTATTTTCTTCATAAACCTGCGGTTGTTCCACCGCTTTGCATGCGTATTAACCACGGGGTTGAACCATATGGTTTCTCTGAATACACTTGTCAGGTTGTAGTATCTAGCAGAAGAGTTCCGCCGTGGCAGCTAACTCCAAAGCATAACTCTTCATTACCTAAACATAAGAAACAGGATAGTCCGCGAGTGGTGCTACAGCAGTAATTTCTGGCACTACAACAAAGTTTCGGAGAGCACGTAGCCTTTTTTACGGACGTGTCGAAGACCAGTACAGGGGTTTCATGTGCGATGGTAAACGAGGCTTCTACAAGATCGCACCGCCTATCAAATATGTTATCAATCTTCAAAGCCGAGGATTATGGTGTAATCTTAGCACTCAATTACATCTTAGAGCATCACATCAAGTATGCAGTCATTTACACTGACTCACTCAGTTGCGTACCAGCCATGTGTAACATACAGATATCAAAGAACCTTCTTGTAGGGAGAGCGCAATGCCTTGCCAGTATAATAATTCACAAACATCTCTGTTTGAACGTTTGCTGGGTACCAAGTAATGCGCTGATACCCGGCAACGAACGTGCCGATGCAGCTGCGACGGCTGCAATTTCTTTTGACATGACTCCTTTCGATGTTCGTTCTCAGGACCTTGAGGCGGTCCTAAGAAGAACCATAAATAATAAATGGCAGCAACACTGGAACGCAGCACTGCAACAAACTCCGCCTAACTGAGGATACCATAGGGAATCACACACACACTATGGGAAACCGCTTTCATGAAGTTATTTTAGCTCGGTTAAGGCTCGGACATACTTACATCGCGCATGTTTTTTTACTCCGTGGAGAGGAGCGTTCCCAATGCACATGCTGTGGGGAGCAGCTCTCTGTGGTGCACATTCTAATCACATGTCCATTACACGAAAATCACCGTCGTCGTGATTTTAAATAATGTTATTAGTATCAAGTGCCTTTTCACCCTGGTCTATTGCTTGGGGATGAACCACTTTTACTCTACATGAGAACTTTCAACTTTTTTAGAGATATCGGCTATTTAAATGTTTTATAAGTGAATGACTTTCCTTTTACTGTGGTTTACACCTCAAATTCTGAGATAATTCGGTTTTATTCGAACAGTTAGTTTTACCTTGCCACACACATCGCTGTTTTAGCGCATCATAGTCTTAGTTGCTCGTGCCCCATAAAAGCAGCAATCATCATCATCATTCTAGCAGAGGACCGCCGTTTCGTCCTACTTGGGACTCTTCAACCCGGCGCAGGGAAGCAACAAACTCTTAGGTCCGCACTGACTCTCTCTCTTAGTACATTGTGGCTCCACGTGAGTGCGCATGTGTTGACCAATTGATCGTGCATTCCCAGCCTAGGACAGTCGTCTCGACCTACTTGGACTCTTGAGCTCGGCACTATATACACTATATGCATTATATACATTACATACGCCATATACACACTATATATACACGTCTGCCGCGCCGTAGTGCGCAGTCACGTTGCGTGACGTGGAGTCGCTTCCCCTGCCAAGGCAGTCAGGACCTATTCCAGTGACCAGTTCCCTATTCCAGTTCCTCTACCCTATTCCAGTCAGGACCAGTGACTGGAACATGGCTTCGTTCTTTAACGATGTGGGTGCAGTGTTAGAAGGTACCCAAGACACGTCATAAGGTATGTGATGCAAATGATTACCCGTTGCTTGTGAGCCTCTTGCTGGCGTACAGAGGACGTAATAGCCGCCGTGACCTTGCCCAGGCCCACCGCTACTCGTTCCATTGCCCGCGTGTGGTGCGCGACCGCAGCCATTAATTAATTCATCAACGTGGCCGTGCGGCACCCAAGAAAACACGTCGTTACATATGTGATGCAAATGATTACTTGCTGCTGATGGATCTGTTGTTGGCGTAGGGAGGCGGTACCGGCCGCCCCAATGTTCTCGAGGACCTGCAGAACCCGGTCCACCTTCGCGCGTGTTGCGTGGCCCTAGCCATTAGCTCGTCAATGCGGGCGTGCAGTCGGCTAGGCTGAGGACGTGGTGGGCTGTTAGGGGAGGCTACGAAAAGAATAGCCCACGTTAAAAAATGTCCTACATCCCTTAGCGAAATGTGTGCGTTTACAGCCAGAATAAAAAGGAAATGGAAAGCCTCAAAATACTGTCACCTGTCGAACCATGTCGAGGATGTTCCACTGAAGGAAGGAACAGCTCCTCCTCCTCCGGCTCGACATCCTCCACATCATAACCCTCTTCCCGACGCTTGGCGGATGCACTGGGCGCCGCCACCGCCGATGTGCCCGGACGTGGCGTCAGAGGCAGCGCAGAGGACGTGCTTCGGTGCGGCTCTGACGACGAACATGACGCTGAGGACGTGCACGGCTGCGTTCGGTCAGGCCCGGTACGTCTACACTGGTTACGGTAACACATGTCATTACAAACATCAACGAAAACCACCAAATACATAGAGCTACAAAACGACACTTACGAGGCCGCTGGAGAGACGTCAGTTCGACGAAAAGTTCTCTACCCTGCAAGGCCCCAGCCGCAGCAGCGCACGCGCATCCATGTCGCAGAAATCTCCAACAGCGTCTTCGAACGTCCTCACGTTGCCGGTCCCCGTGCACGCAACTTCCCACGCAGAATACTTTTGCTTGATTGTGCGTCGCTCATTTCACCACACCGTCCGCCACTGCTGGGCCGTGCGGCGGTATGACTGACCCTGGTTTTTGGTGTGAGCCAAGACACCACACTCAGCCTCAAGGCCGCCAGCGCCACGCGGATGCCCGCACGTGACGTCCGCGGGATTTGCCAGGTGCCTATTGGCTTCTAAATAGGAGATGAGCCCCTCTACGCACTCCCGAGACACTTGTGGCCCATGGACACGAGGCCTCGTGGCCGCACCTCCAGATGAAGCGCCTTCGCTCGCCATGCGTGGAAAGGAAAATGGAACGAACACTGATCGCTATGTATAAGGGCTGGGTCCCGCACAGGAGAAGGGCTCGTGGGACAGAGGGGCGGTACCCGGCCGCCATGTTGGAGGGCCCAATGGCGCAGGCTACTCTCAAAGGAAACAATGAGAAGCTATCTCATTTGGAGCATTTGTTGCGCTTTAAACGCTCCTCATATCTGATTAGCACACATATTTCTTAGAAGTCAGTGTGCTGATGTATTCCAATCGTGCTTCAGCGTTGTTCCTGCAGTTTTTAATTGTAATTACGTTATTTTTCTTCTCTGCATCCTGTACTCCGAAGATGGGGTCGTTAGTTACATGCACGGGAAGCATAAAAATAAGAAATTCGCTGAATGACAACGTATAAAATTAATTCCTTTTGCTCAGAAAGGGTTTGCACTGTTTGTTATTGTAAGGTAGTTCCGTTTTTTTTGTGTGTGTGTCTGTGGTTTGCGTTTGCTATTGTGTGGTTCGTTAGGCGTTGTATATTGTTCTCGTTTGGCTTTTTCCATAATCCATTGTTCAGGTGTCAGCGGAGTTCGTTACAGAAATTCGAAGGGCTGTGCACCAAGAGCGCATTGGCAAGTACTACAGGAGTGATTGCACTTGCGGGGTTAACACAGCAGGGTAGTTTCATTTATAATCGACCAAGAGGCGCCGGTGACGTTTTTATTTTCTTCGGGAAGAAATAATTATTATTCCTAATCCAAAAACAAGCAAAATAAGGCTGGTCGCAGGTCTCTGCTTTATTTCGTTCTCGGTCTGCGAAGCTCCAAATAAATGAGTGCGATTTGGGCAGTTCCGGCCTTTCCAAATTTGGCGTGGTTGATCCACCGAACGGCTGCTCTCTTCTGAAAGCAATTTTTATCACTGGCAGAATGGATGGTGAAGTTTTGCGCAGTCAATTAAGTTCCGTGGCAAAGTTAAGTTAAGTTCCGCGTCCATCTGACGCCGCAAAGCGCATGAACGCAGACCTCCATCTGTTCTCACTTATAGCGGCACCCTGAGGCGGCTTACCTTCAAAGGAATAACCCTATGGGGAGACGCGGGTGGGCTGCAGAGTGCGATTTTGTTGGATAAGTTGCATTCATAACAGTCGAGGTACGACTTCGTTTTGTTAACCTCTAATGACGTAGCCTTCAGCAGAAGGTAAAGGAGTAAAAAACGTCATTCTCTGACTCATAGGATCTAAAAGCGACCAGGCCGCGGGAAAAGAATTCGCGCGCCCTAAAGAAATAAAATAACCAGGAATTTTATTTTATAATATCAGAGAGCGGTGTCCAAGGCATGTCTGCAAAAAATAGAAACAAAACTGAAGATAACCTTTTTGAGAAAAACGGGCACGAAAACAGCGATTTTCTGGCACCCCTTAGCGATTACGGCGTCACTGTAGACGGATGCATGAAGGTATGATAACGCGCTATACACTAAACGAAAAAGTAAAAAAAAAGCTCTTTCATCTCATAACTTTCGTCATATTCGCAAATCGTGGGGCCACGCAAGAAATTGGCGAAGTTGCCCTAGGAACGTCCTCGAAGGCGTTTTCGCGATTTTTTTTCGACGTTTTTTCCGGCTTTGCCACAGAATTGAATACACCAATCTTCAGCACCCATTCTGTCAGTGATAAAAATTGCTTTCACAAGAGAGTAGCCCTTCGGAGGATCCACCGGGACAAATTGAGAAAAGCTGCAACTGCCCAAATCGCGCTCATTTATTTGGAGTCGCGCAGACCGGGAACCAAATATCGCAGAGACCGGCAACCAAGCTTATTTTGCTTCATTTTCGATTAGGAATAACGTTGATATTTTCCCGAAGAAAATAAAAATGTCACCGGCGCCCCTTGGTTGATTTTAAATGAACCTGTAGCAGCAGCGTCATAATCATCACCAGCACCGCCATCGGTTACGCGCAGCACTGCGCGTGACCCGAGCTTTCGTTTTCGGTTCATCGCCATTAACCGTCATTAAACCCATCAACCTCAGTAGAGCCTGGTCGCCTCATTTCTCGCTCTACAACTGGTGACCCGGACGTGATGTCTTAGCGTTCCACCATCATGAACGGCGACCAGCACTCCACCAGCTCTTCGCCTCCCGGCCGGCCACCGCCACTTCCACCGCTTGAGGCTTCTGTGGCACCGCTCCGCCTGCCGCCTTTCTCCATCTCCGACCCTCAGCTGTGGTTCGCGCAGGCGGAGGTTCTCTTCGACGGACGCCGCGTCACTTCTCAAGCCTCAAGGTTTGGCCACGCCATCGCAAACCTTCCTCCCGAAGCTGCGGCGGAAGTCCGCGACCTAATCATCCACCCTCACCCCGAATTACCCTACGACACCTTAAGGGACGAGTTAATCCGCCGCACGTCTGCTTCGGAGGAGCGGCGATTGCAGCAGCTTCTGAACAGGGAAGAGCTCGGCGATCGACGGCCCACACAGCTACTACGCCGCATGCGCGACCTCGCGGGCAACCCTACCACGGACGACTCACTACTACGCGAGCTCTTCCTACAACGTTTGCCCCACAACGTACGCATGATCCTGGCCGCCGGCGAAAATTCCCGCCTGGATGACTTGGCGAAGATGGCGGACCGTATTATGGATTTTGCTGGCCTTCCATCTCCAGGAGCCGTTGCCGCCCTGGCCCCCCGCACCTCCCCTCCACCGACGGACGTTGCAATCAATGCCATCAGCACGTCGCTCCAGCAACTCCAGACTACGGTGGCGGCCCTTGTGAACCGGGTGGACGCCATTCCCCCGCAGCGACCACGTTCCCCTCGCCGCCCGTTTTGCCGTCGCTGCTCGCCATCCCGTCAACGGTCTCCTTCGCCCTCTCAGCACCACTTCTGCTGGTATCATCGAAAATTCGGCGATGCCGCAAGGAACTGCCAGGCCCCTTGCTCGTGGCCGGGAAACGCTCCCCCCAACCATTAACGGCTGGCATGGCTGGGGGCGACAACAGCCGGCTCTTCCGGATCACGGACCGCGTGTCCGGCTGTCGCTTCCTGGTGGATACCGGGGCTGACGTGAGCGTCGTTCCATCAACCCCCGCAGAAAAACGACACCGACAACCAGACTTGGCTTTGCAGGCCGTCAACAAGTCCACCATCTCAACTTACGGTCAACGCTCCGTCACCCTTGACCTCGGCCTGCGCAGAGTATTTCGTTGGGTTTTTACCATCGCCGACCTCCCCTTCGCAATCCTTGGCGCCGACTTCCTCCACCATTTCGACCTTCTTGTGGATATTAGACGCCAGCGCCTCGTCGACAATACTACTTCTTTGCACGTTTATGGAGCCCCAGCGCATATAGCCGCCATTAGTCCCACCATACGGCTACCGTTGCCCACTGCTTTCGCCGACATTGTCACGGAGTTCCCCGCTGTCCTGCGCCAATCTCACGCCTCTTGCCCACCTCGCCACAGCGTCACTCACCACATCGTGACACGGGGCCCCCCTGTCTTCGCTCGCCCCAGACGGCTGGCTCCAGAGCGCCTCGTCATTGCCAAGAGGGAATTTGAGCACATGCTCGAACTGGGGATCATTCGGCCTTCCTCCAGCCCGTGGTCTTCCGCTCTCCACATGGTGCCCAAAGCAACACCTGGTGATTGGCGCCCATGTGGGGACTACCGTGCACTCAACATCGTCACGGTACCGGACAGATACCCGCTTCCCCATATTCAGGACTTCACCGCGAATCTTGACGGAGCGACCATCTTCTCCAAGATCGACCTCATCAAAGCCTATCACCAAATTCCCGTCCATCCCCCTGACATCCCGAAGACTGCTATAACCACCCCTTTTGGCCTCTTTGAATACGTGCGGATGCCCTTTGGCCTGCGTAATGCTGCGCAGACATTCCAACGATTCATCAACGAAGTGCTCCGCGGCCTGGACTTCGCATTCGCATACATGGATGACATCCTCGTCGCAAGTCCATCTCCGGAGGCTCATCGCGCCCATCTGCGCGCCCTGTTCTCGCGCCTGGAGGACTACGGAGTCTCCATCAATGCCGCGAAGTGCGAGTTTGGCGTTACCACCCTTACCTTCCTGGGACACACCATCACCCCGCAAGGCATCCGGCCACTCGCATCCAAGGTCCAGGTCATCCGAGACTTTCCTGCCCCCACTTCTCGCAAAGGACTTCGTTCATTCCTCGGCCTCGTGACTTTCTACCGACGTTTTGTGCCTCGCTGTGCTGCCTTGCTCCAGCCTCTCTACGCAGCTCTCGGCGCTGACCATCCGAAAGAGGCCCGTGCTGCCACTCTGGAGTGGACACCGGCAGCAGAACGCGCGTTCGAAGAGGTCAAGCAGGCCCTGGCAGATGCTGTGCTGCTCCACCATCCTCGTCCTGACGCCGAGACAGCGTTGTTCGTCGACGCCTCCACTGCTGCTGTCGGCGCAGTCTTGCAGCAGCGTCAGGATGGCCACTGGAAACCTCTCGGTTTCTTTTCCCAGCGCCTCTCGCCAGCAGAAACACGCTACAGCACCTTCGGGCGTGAGCTCCTCGCCGCCTACCTGGCATGCAGACACTACCGACATTTTCTCGAGGGCCGCCCGTTTGTGCTGTACACCGACCACAAGCCTCTTATGTTCGCCCTGCGATCGGCCACCCTCAACCACTCGCCTCGTGAAACCCGCCACATGTGCTACCTCTTGGAGTTCACGACCGATGTGCGACACGTCGCAGGCGAAGACAATGCCGCTGCCGACGCACTCTCGCGGCCGGACGTCAATGCTCTCCATCCGCCCCCCGCGGTCGATTTGGACGGCATCGCCCAGGCGCAACAGGCTGATCAAGAGCTCGCCGCCCTTCGTTCATCCCCCGCCTCATCCACCACTTTTCGGGAGATCTCGCTCCCCGGTTCGACGGCAAGGCTATGGTGCGACACCTCTACTGGTACCCCGCGCCCTTTCGTTCCCCTGGCCTTCCGCCGGCCTGTTTTCAACGCCCTCCACTCACTGTCCCACCCTGGCGTGCGCGGCACGCAAAAGATCGTCGCAGAGCGCTACATATGGCCTCGCATGAATGCCGATGTCCGTGACTGGGCGCGGGCCTGCCTAGCCTGCCAGCGGTCCAAAATCTACCGCCACACCATCTCGCCTCCATCGCGGTTCCTTCCGCCAGATGCACGTTTCGACCAGGTCCACATCGACTTGGTCGGCCCGCTTCCTCTGGCCAAAGGCTACCGCTACCTGCTCTCGTGCATCGACCGCTTTACCCGCTGGCCGGAGGTAACGCCGATTCCTGACATCACGGCAGAGACGGTAGCCCACGCATTCCTCTTCTCCTGGGTTTCCCGATTCGGCGTCCCGTCCACTGTAACCACGGACAGAGGACGCCAGTTTGAATCGTCCCTCTTCCGTCACCTGTGCAGCGCCCTCGGAACCCATCACATCCGAACCACGGCCTACCATCCGGCTGCCAACGGCCTGGTCGAGCGCCTTCATCGGCAGCTCAAGGCGTCCCTCCGCGCCACTGACCACGGCGACACAACCTGGCCCGAGCGTCTACCCTTCGTCCTGCTTGGCCTTCGCGCCGCGATCCGCCAGGATGACTGCAGCGCGGCCCACATGGTCTACGGCTGCCCGCTCCGCCTTCCCGGAGCATTCTTCACCCCATCGGCCCCGCTCGTGCACGACCCTTCCTCCTACATCGACCGTCTCCGCCAGCTCTTCCGGGACCTCAAGCCCACGCCTACCCGCTCCGGTCCCGCAACACGCGTGTTCGTGAGCCCCGACCTTAATCAAGCCACCCACGTCTTCGTCCGCCGGGACTCTGTGCGCTCCAGCTTGCAGCCTCCCTATGACGGCCCCTACAGGGTCATCTCGCGAGCCGGGAAGTTTTTCCGCCTTGATCTTCCGCGGGGACCTGACACTGTGGCCATCGACAGGCTTAAGCCCGCATTCCTGGAGTCTGCACCTCTGGTATCGCCCGACCCGCCCTACCTACGTCCGTGCTCAGCTCCTGTCTCCAGCATTCCTTCCCCTCCACGTCGGGTGCATTGGGCGCCGCAGCTCGTACACTACGAGCCGCCCACCGCCTCGGGTCCGGCTCCTGCACTCCTTGGCCTCGGCGCCCGACCTTTCCGCCAACCTCGGCCCTCCTCGCCAGCCTTGTCATCCGCCACGGGGGGGAGCCCTGTAGCAGCAGCGTCATAATCATCACCAGCACCGCCATCGGTTACGCGCAGCACTGCGCGTGACCCGAGCTTTCGTTTTCGGTTCATCGCCATTAACCGTCATTAAACCCATCAACCTCAGTAGAGCCTGGTCGCCTCATTTCTCGCTCTACAACCCTACCCAGCAGTTTACTTCCACCCTAGCTCACAAGCAGCTGAATTGCTTAAAGCGATACTGACTAAAATTGGATAAAATGGCACAGTAACTTCACTGTGAACATGACATGTAGAATTTATAAATGAATAGTGCAACACACGACGTCTACGGCCATGAGTCATCATCATTGATTGTTGAGTACTATGATTCTTGAGAGCTTCTTGAGTAGTCGTGGTCTGTCATTCACGTTTTCTGTGTGCTCCTTAGCACCATGGTGAAGTCGAATCTTGCCATAACAGTTAGCTATAAACTTCATGAAGCGAGTGACGTGGTTTTCTTCTGGAGAGCACTCGAACATGTGCCCGTGGAGGGTGGGGAAAATGTCGTGTCTGACAGATGTGGAGAAAATGTCTTGTAAGACAGCTCTTGTGAGAAGCTGCCCGATCTGAATGCTGGACGACAAATTTTCCTCCGAAATAGCGAGCAGTCGTCGAAATAGTTTTTCTGTTACCTTGCGCTTGCATATGGCAACAACGCTGCGGGATGGCTTGACAAGCCCACCACGCGATTTGCGGTAGAGTAGAGCACTGCTTGAAGAACTCTCTGTCAGGGCATCAATGCAGTCAGCGCAGTAGATTTTCCTTGTTGCTGACTTCACTACGCACCCTGCAATGTACCCGACGACATCCTCAACTACGGCAGAAAGTTGCCCAGCATCTGGTGCTTCTGCATAGTCGTGGTCTCCACCTTCACTTGCAGAGGTGCCAAAATATCGAGAGGCTTGAGTACCAAGCTCATCAAGGGAGGTAGCTTCTGATTCTGCTTCAGTTGTCCCTGTAAGTATGTGTGTTCTGTCTTGAGCTGTACAATTGCCTCCTGCTGATGGTTCTATTTGGTGGTGTACAAGCAGTCTTTTGTATCCAGCCATGAAGTGTTCAGCAGTAGGATTATTGTTCCACCCACCTCTGCTTCTTAGTGCACAGAAGAAAAGCTCAAGGTGATCTTGTGAAATCTTGTAGGTGACACACATAAATGGGATGATTATGTGGTGGGTCATTCTCCGCCATTATGGCGGTATACTGCCCCATTGCGCTTGTGGAAGGGATGAGAAAGTGATGGTGATGGAAAGGTGTCTGGTTATAGAGTTCTTCCATTAGTCCAGTGCTGGAGAGGAACGCCGCAACAGCTCGTGGGCCTTTCATCAGATGTGAGGGGTCCGACCATGCCCCGAGAATTTTGGATAAGTTGAACTGGCGTTGATCGACGCGTTGGAGAGCAGTTTCCATGAGGGCGCGCTCGCGATCGTACTCTCCGCAGACCAGGAGAACGTGATGGAGGTCACTGCGCACACCACACGTGGAACAGAGGCTGGACACGCCGACACCAAGGAGGTGTTTGAAGGGCGGTGTAAACGCCACATTAACTCACATGCGGTGGAAGAGTGTGGCAAAGGAACGCGGCATTCGGCGGAGGAGAGTAAGGGACAAGTTGGGGTCAACGGAGTAAAGCAGAGAGTGGGTGGTGATGTCACGTTGCCATTGAGACTGCATCATGGGGCCAGTGAGGCTTGAGACGAGGTAACGGCGATCCCCCCGACACAAGATGATGGGGACACGCCGGGTTTACTGGTGCGCGCCTGCGTCTGCTCGATCTGCGTCCTCGTTTCCGCTGATGCCCACATGACCCGGGATCCACTGGAAGGCGATAGAGTGGCCCTGTGCGCTTGCTTTCTTGTATACTTGTAGAACTTCAATGGCCACAGGACTGAGGAAGCCGCGAAGTCCCATAGTTGCCACACATTGCAGTGCACATCTGGAATCTGTAAAAACGACCCAGGAGCGAACGGGGCTGTCAGCAATTTTCCGCAAGGCGAAAAGGATAGCATAAAGCTCAGCGCATGTTGACGATGTTTCATGTGAGAGATGATGGCCATCTAAAATTGACTCGGAGGGAATGACAAAGGCAGACGACGAACTTCCCCTCGTGGTTGAGCCGTCCGTGAAAACTGCGGTGGAAGTATCATAACACGAGCTCATCATATCGAGAGTTAGCTGCTTCATCACGCATGCAGCGACGTTGCCTTTCTTCCCTGTTAGCCTACTCACCGACAGAGAAATGCAGGGCATCGGAAAAGTCCAAGAAGGAGTGCTGGGAGCGATCTGGGAGTGCTGGGAGTGATTGCGACCACAAAGTCAGGTATGCTACCCTTCAGTTGTGAGACACATGGGTGTACACTGCTGTGCTTGCGTCTCCGAAGCTTCCTAACTAGCGGATGCCGCCGACGATGAGCTAAAAGGCGGAGGTACTGCCGACACGTCTCCCCGTTGCGAAGCACTTCAAGCGGGGCTTCCTTAGCCTCAGCAATGACCATATGGGTCTCTGCCGCCCCAGGGACTCCCAAGCACACTCGGAGACTGCGCGCCAGGAGGCACTGAAGCTTATGGACTGAGGAAGGTGGAAGACCATTCAACACAGGCAAGCTGTATGCAAGTGACCCGGGAACCAAAGCTCGGTTGACGGCCAAAAGCGACGCGATGGCACTGCCCTACTTACGCCTGCCAGATGCCTGATCACCGCAATCCACCGGTGGACCTTGGCTTCCAAGCTCGCTCTGTGCTTGACCCAAGACAGCCCTGCGTCTACCGTAACACCTAGGAAGCGATGAAGAGATGCACTCCTCAGCTGTACCTCAGCAACTGAAAGAGGGAAGGGATGCATGTTCCTTCTCGTAAACGGGAGTACCATGGACTTTTCAGTCGAGATGTCCATGCCGGCCGTTGTGAGGTAGTGCTCAATAGTGTTCAAACCGTGTTGCAGGCGCCGCTGGATGGCCGGACTGGATTTGCCGCTGGTCCAAATGCAGATATCATCCGCGTAGATCGAAATTGAAGGTTTCTTTCTAATGCAGCCCCGAATACCCGCCATGGCCACGTTAAACAGAATTGGGCTCAATACGCTCACCTGTGGAACTCCATAGGTCATCGATACATGCTCTATATCCCCTTGATGGGTGCGAACGAATAGTTGCCTGCCATGGAGGAAGTCCTTAATCCATGAGAGAGCTCTGGAGGGTAGGCCGGCTTGGGTGAAGGGATGGAGAACGGAAGGGTGACTCACGGTGTCGTAAGCCCGTTTAACATCAAGAAACGCAGCTACCATTGTCTTCTTACGCGCCTTTTCTTCTTCCACCGACGTAATGAAGTCAATTACCGAGTCCATGGAAGACCTGTGTTGGCGGAATCCCGACACTTCCTGCGGGAAGAAGGAATGCCTCTCGAGCCACCACTCGATTCTGTGGAGGATCATGCGCTCCAACAACTTGCCAAAGCAGCTAGTCAAACTCACTGGCCTGAAAGAAGAACAACAACTTTATTTTGACTTTGCCTGAAAGAAGAAAGCTGAGAGGGCGACTTTCCCGGCTTCAGAAGTGGGACAACGCGCGCTTGCTTCCAACTGTCCGGTACTTTCATAGTTCTCCAGGACGTGTTATATACCTCGAGCAGGCACTTCTGACATCGCTGATCCAGATTACGGATAGCACGGTACATAATATTGTCCGGGCCTGGGGAAGATCGAACACGTGACAGGAGGAGTGCTTTCTTTAACTCCGAGAGCGAAAAGTCACTATCCTTGTCCGGATCAGTGATGGCTGGACTAGCTTCAATCTGTTCTGTCAAATAGGTCATATGGCTCATGAAAGCTGGTGAACATGTTGCCACGGAATGAGTGCCAATGGTCTGGCAGAAAGGCAGAGCCACTTCACCTGCTGGCTTAGAAGAGAACAACGCTAGAGCACCTAGCGGGTTACATTCAGGTGTCGGCTCTCTTAAAGGTCTAGCGATCCGCCATACTTTCGCAAGACTATGAAAAGGCGACAGCGTTTCGCAGAACCGCCTCCAACGTTTTCGGTCAACAGACGCCAGTTCCTTAGTCACCAACTTGCTCATACGGTGAGCCTTCACCACATCCTCCAACAGCCCAGTCCAACGCGCTTTGCGCTCAGCTCGCCGACGGCATGCTCGCACCTGCTCCACACGTGTGTTTGAGCCAAGATGACCAGGTTGTAGGTAAGCATGTACTTGAAGTGTGGATTTTCGG
Organism: Ornithodoros turicata; assembly: GCF_037126465.1. NCBI lineage: Eukaryota > Metazoa > Arthropoda > Arachnida > Ixodida > Argasidae > Ornithodoros > Ornithodoros turicata. The sequence goes on from NC_088201.1 coordinate 124,314,677, forward strand.
CAGAGGGATGGTAAGTGCAGGCACTTTGAAGGCTTCTCGTGTTGATCAGGAATCCAAGGAATCGTGTTTTTGTCGCAGACTCTAGAACTGGCTTTCCAAATCCATCTTTTAGAGCGGTTATATACCCATCCATGTCATTAATGAATGACATCCAAAGGTGGCGGGTTGCATATCGAATTGGTGCCTTGAAGTTCTTTGCCAGCGGATTGCGAGAGTTCAGACGGTCGAACCTTCTGAGGAAGTTCATTGTAGCTTCGCACCCTTGAAAGCTTGCAATGTTTAGGTCTTGATCGCAGAATTCTAGCGGATCTGCGATGCTTGCACTAAGTGTCTGGGCACCCAGGTTGACGTTCATCTTTTGGTTGCTCCAATCGATGTGTTCAGCCCTGAGTTTGTTACCTGCCCGCAACCCTTCTGTCTTTTGGAGCTCCTGAAGGCGTACAATGGAGCTCCACTTTATCTGCCCTCCATTGCTATTTTGGAGGACTTGCATGGTTCCAAAGGCATTGCGCACAAGCTTGAGCATGTGGCAGGCATCAAGTGTGATGTGAACCCTCCAACAAGAATCTGACAGGTGTGAAAGCCACGGCCTGAGGGAGGGGGCCTGAATGTCTGCACCAAGCTCTCGAAACATTGTGAGGTTCGAGCCCAAACCATCGCTCACGACAGCTCCTACTACAATGCCAGTTTCATGTAGTTTCTGTAGAGAGACAGTTAAAAGATTGGCCTTCTCTTGTCCACTGAAGCTATGGATAAGGAAGTATGCACACGGCACTTTCCAACTGCTGTCCATGGCTACCACAAAGAAAACAAGGCCCTGTGTAGCTGGCTCCTGGCTATCATCAACATGGCCGGTGCCCAGGTTAACAAAACCTTGAAACGATTATCCTGCGAACTCGATGTGTTTCTTTATGCTCATTTCATCAAGCATCAGAGAACGAACAACACGTTTCGACAACTTCTGTTGTTCCATGACTAGAACCTTGAGTGCATCAAAGGCCTCCTGTGTGAATCCTGGTTCGCCGTGTATTCGCTTCGAATTCGAACTGTAGGTGGCGCTGCGACGGATGCCGTAGTGGGGATACGGCATGATCGGATGCAGCAGGCTCTGGCCTTTCTACGCAGATATCGCAGTGTTTCTGGACGAAATGCCGCTGCAGTGCCTCACATATTGCGGACGTGTTGAAATGCGATGCTTAGAAGGCTGATAAGGTGTGGAAGTTGACAAAAAGTGCTGTACTGCGAAACGCTCAAGTCACGAAGTTGTGAAAAGAAAATCTCCTGTGCGTTTTTGCAAGGAAGCACCGCCTCCTTTGTTCCAAGCTGGATTTTGTTTTAGACTTTTGCTGCTCTCGCTCGAATATTTATTCGTCGCTTGTGTATATAGCTGTCTTTCCCTGTACCTTTTTACCTTACGTCGAGACAACAAGGATTAAAAAAGAAAAAAAAAAACACTCAGAATTCCTGTCTCCACTCATCTAAATGTACAATATACTAATCAACAATAACAATGAATCTGAATGTACAAATGTGCAAGAATGCAGCATAAGGGCAGAATAGTCCATTAAGTATTCACCCTTACAAAATAATCTATTGGCATCCTATAGAGTCTCTATGTACAAGAAGTAATTCAACAAGAAGTCAATAGGAAGTATATATGCTTTGTATGAGCTTTCTATAGAAAGCCTACTCAGAATTGACCACCGAGTTCTTATTGACTCTTTACCGTAAAAAAATCTATTTAGAGTGGTCAATAGACTCTCTATTGGCAATTGTGTGTACGATGTCTATTGACAATGGTCTATAGGACATCATTGACTTTCAATGTAATTTGTGTCATTTTATAGAGCAGCAGACGTGTCGTAGAAGAAATACATAATGACACAGTTTGGTCAGCTAATCTGTTTATTTATTTACACTCCCTGACGAGCAGGCTCGACAGGCTGTTCTTCACCTTGCTGTCGTCATGCAGATTGAAGGTGGCCACAGTGTACGCTGGAACAATCAGAAACACCATTAAGCGCTTAACGTTTCATAACAAGAAATATCACATGAGTGCTTTGACACTACAAAAAAAAAAAAAGACAAATGTACAATATAGTGGACCCTCGTTCAGTGACCATGGTCGTTCCCTAAAATTTTGGTCATAATGCGGAATTGTTATATTAACGGGGGGACGTGCAGGGGTTTCACAGCATTGATTCCCAAGAGTATGGTCGTAAAGCGCGTATGTCACATTATCGGGGGTCATATTAACGAGGGTTCACTGTACAGTGTTCATCAATTTTGTCAAGCATATCATATTCAAAGCATGGCCATATCACACAACCTTTTTGTTGTTACCCTTTATAGAATTTTTATAAAAGCTATGAGAACAGCATAGATGTTTTTGCAGTTGAGTTCTACAGCCAGGAGGAGGGCGTGTAACTACGAGATGACTAATTACCTGAAATTCATTAATTAACTTTCTAATTAGGAAATTTAGGGCAAAAGTGAGATAGCAATTGAGAGACTACCCTCGTTGAACGCTGTTCCACGTTAAAAAAAATCTGAACATGCACGTGCGTTAAAGCATCAGCCCCCAAATTTTGGCATGCAAATCAGCCGAAACTGAAAACGTGCATCTGAGGAGCGTATCGGCCTCACCGACCGAAGCTTAATTCTATGGGCCAGAAGGCAGTTATGTGCCCAGCTGAGTGGCACCTACTCCAATCAACTCCACGCCTCCATATCATATGACCCCGATTACAAGTGAACACTGTACTCCCCCTATTCCGTGTTCAGCAGTTTCGGCTCATTTGCATATCACAATTCGCAGGTGCATGTCTTAACCCGCATGCATGTTTTAGGATTCCTTAAATGTGAAATTGCTTGCAACTAGGACAGTCTCTCAATCTGCCATCTCGGATTGCCCCAAATCTCCCAATTTGAAAAGTTAATGATTTTTAAGCAATTAGTCATTTTGTAATTGCACACCCTCTGGCTGTGGAACTGAACTGCAAAAAAACATTTATGCAGCTGTCATAGCTTCTTTATAAAAATTTTGTAAAGGCTAAAAATAAATATCCTGCATGTTGAATCTGTAGCATACGGTGTAAGAAAACATACATACAGCCACCAACAAAGTTCGCTGCCTAAGAAGTGCTGACTAGTGGCTTCCTGCTTATGGTAACTAAGAGGGGGGGGGGGGGGGCAACGAATGGCTCAGCCTAATTCTGGGGGATGTTCGCATTGTTAGGTGTTGTATAGCCTCCGCCATATTCCAGTTCAATGACAGCGCTTTAGAAGGTGTGTATTTAGAAGGTGAAAGTATTTGTGAAACTTTTCCAAGACACTCTCCCACATAGAAGAAAGTACAATTACAGAACTAGTTCATCCCTGTGATGTATCGCATGTTCCTAAGTGCTTTTGATCTGGTTGCGTGGATGGCTTCTGCCATATTTGTATCTATGCTTATAACTGTAGCTATGATGGGGGGATATGCTTAATCCAAAGTAAAACAGAGAAGGGAAAGATTATATGGTATGGTATGTGGATGTATGCGGTATGTGTCAATGAATATATCATTAAATGTGATGAGTTAACCAGTTTCTGTGACATATTAAAGCATACTCACAAATTAGTGCATTGACCCTAGTTGAGTCCAATGCCTCCTTTGCCGGCTTATCCTTGTGCGCATTTGAGGCAACGCCAAATAGGGATTTGCCTTTCAGTTCTTCCTCGGTGAAGAGTACACGTAGGAGGGCCCTTGCGAACTTGGTTGGCTGGCCCGCACAGCGACTCTTGAGGTAGGTCAGGTGTGTGCTGCCAACAAGCACCCCACCATCAATGTCCACCTGGAAGATCCATGAAAATATGACCTCATTCACCCCATTGCAAAAGCATGGCAACATGGCCACTGCACATTGGCTTTGTTTCATACATTAAGGCTGCACTACAAGCGAATTTAGAATCGGTAAAAGACTCAGTAGATTTACACAGAAAAAGTCCCAATATTCCAGGCTCATCCAGCATACAGCAGCTGGATTTATCGCTGGAGAACAGTGGCAGATTTGAGTCTCACTAATGAGGTCTAACTGCAACTAAACGTTTGACGCAGGCAGTGAGTGCCATACTACATCAATGGCCTCTATGCAAGCACGGGTCATGAGTAGCAAGAATAGCAGAATACATAAGCTTGTTCTAAAAAGTCAATAAAGGGCCTCCACGGCTCCCACTCAATTAAAAAAAAATCAAGGGTTTTTCAAGGGCCAGAGAAGTCTGTGCCATTACTCTGTGTGGGATGTAATGATTATGGCTGTTCCATATTTCACAAAATTATTTGAAAGCTAGATTTAGCACACGACAGAATAGGTGCATGGGGCTGTTGCATTCAACGAAGTAGTTGGCACCGCACCATCTTAGTCCTGTGTATTATGTAGTGCTTTTTGCGGGCACCTTAGCGTAAATGAAATATAGTAGTCCGTTCACAAACTTAATTGAGAAAACACAAAGGAAGGCAAATGAATATTGTGAGAATGAATTAGATGCAGACGCATCGCTATTGTCGAATGGTGCCCTGTAGCCCGCGGCGCGAGATTCGCTCGCTTTGGCTGATCAGCATCCCTGGCGATCTGACCTATCGAATAAAGCTCTCACAATATAACGGAGGATACCGTTCACTGCTCACACTTCTAGTTTCTGCTGCTCATTGCTATTACAATAGGTGCTAATTCCTGTGATTTCGAACTCTGGATGATTTCGAACTATGGTTCTGACATAGGATAAGCAGAATTTGGACTGCAGATCCGCCAAAACAAGAAAACGAAGCAAATTCAAGGGTCTTCAATGACTGTGGTAAAATGTCAGGGTTTTCAAGGCCTTGAAAATGATATTTTAAAATCTAGGGTATTCAAGGGTTTCAAAGACCTGTGGGAACGAACGAAGTCACCACGTTGCTGCTTGTGCAGATGATCATTACCTGCTTTACCCTTGGACCAATTTCCCATGTTTGAAGGTGTGCAATATAGCACACCTTCCAGACATTAAGCAAAGGGACATTACGTTTCTTGGTGGTTCTCTACGTGGTCTTGTGGGCACGGGCAGATCTCAAAGGGGGGTGGGTAGGTCAAGATGTCCTGACCCTCTCCTCAATTTATGTCTTTACATAGTGTTTCTAAAATGCTGCCAAAGCTGGAACCCCCTGTCAGAAAAATCCTGGCTCTGTCCCTGCTTCTGTGTAACTGAGGTTGCTGAATTTCACTATGCTGTCCCCTTGACAGTGGAGCCATAGTTGCTATCCTGTACACACAAAACATATAGCACCGCCTCAAGATAAGGGAAAGCGCAGGCACAAAGTTTGTCTGCTTCACCTGAAGAAACTCAGTCAACTCAGCAACCTCAATTTACTGCAGAACACTGTGTTGCACTGCTGTTCCAGGGAGGGGCCTTAAGGTTTATCATTTCATAGGCAGACTTTGACATTGTACGCTATGCAGGCGATAGGTAATAACTTGTAGTTACCTGTGGCTCACTGACAACTGTTGGAGAAGATGTTTGGGTGGTGTCTATCATCCTCTTTAGCTTCTTTAGCATCTTGTAAGGACCTGGCAAAGTACAAACGTTAATGTATAAAATACCCAGCGCCATAACGTCAAAGGGAGCTGGCGAAAATTACTGTGCGCTGACACTTCTTCATACCACCCCATTATAAATAGCAGCAAGTTCCATGCAACTATATTATGAACGAGAAAAAATCCTACATAATTACTTTTCATGTTTTTTCGTACAAGTGACGAACGTACCTCCGGCTTCTTCTGCCTTCTCGAGCTTTTCTGTTAGAACCTTGTTTTCCGCTTGCAAAGCGTCTAACTGCGACTGGAGTGAGGCAAGCTCCGCCACGTGAGAACAGCATGGCTCCTACACAAAACAACACTCAACAAATTTTCCCAACGGCTTCGATAGTCTTTGTTTATATACTATTTTAATCAGCTTACGTTGGCAGCATCAGGTCCTTCACTGCAGCTCCATCCATATGCAAATAATGGTCCTTGACAATCCTGGTATGTTTTTTCTCCATTGATGTGTCAGAACCTGCGATAAAAGGAAAAAAAATATGATACCTAAGCAACACCTCATGTAATCGTAGAGCAAACAACATTACACGAAGACGCGTCGCGAAACTGACGCATACTTGGACGCTTACTTAGTTCACACAAAAATACTGCGCAGAACAAGTTACAACTGGAAGATTTGCGATGCCAGATGTACTTACCGACAGCCAAAATGTAAGCTGAAGAAGCTTGAACGCCGTCCTTCCATTTGACAAGCACTTTCTGACCCCTCAGAGCCTCCACGTGTGATGGATATGCTGCAAGTTGCCTCACTAAATCTGCGTCCACGATTACTCTAACGGGATATACATCCCACTGAGCAAGCCGCGGCCATTTGACAAGTACATGCGACATAGCTTACAGTGCGAGAAGAACTGTGGAAAATGAAAACTATTTGGAAAAGAAACAAACAAACACAACCCTCTGACGCATTCACAAGTCCCATGCAGAAATGGTTGGTCTTGGATTGCCTTGGCATACGTACATACTATGAATGCATACTGACACCCCCTGGTGGGGACAATGCTCAAGCCATTTTCAAGAACTAAATCAATAAATACGTGTGATATTACGATAAATAATCTATGTTAGACATATTTTGAAAGCAAAAAAAGAAAAATATTTACACACGAGGTGTTGCACGACACTGTAGACGTATCCACACAGGTGCGGAATACGGTGGTCCGGGTCGCACTAAAAAGTCCTCAAAATAATTTAAAATGTGCGTACGTTCTCTAACTAATCATCAGTGCGTGATTGATTGCTACGCGGACATCGCGCATGGTGTGAAACAAGTGAATTGTCGCCTGCATTTTTTTTTCGGAAACGTTTGCTTCGAACTGCACTTCAACTCCTACGTGCGGTTTCTCCTGTTATGGGCCTGCATTCTTCGCTGCATAATCTGCGTCATGTCGGCGAAAAAGCGCTACAACCAAAGCTTGTGGGTCCTTCGCTCCCCTTGTCCTATGCGAACCCTGAGTCGAGAGAAGAAGGCGAAACTTCAGAGGCCGCAAACGTTAGACTCAGACAACGTTGGCTACGTGGAGGAATCAACAGAAGGAGCCTCAACTGCTTGTGAGAGGATACCGCACGCTGTTGGAGCAGATGTTGGTGACGAAAGTGAACTGGTTGTGAACACCGAAGAATCTAATCTGTTAGCGTTTGCTTCTGACAATGACAATGTAGTAGCAGATAGCTACTCCGAAGATGGTCGCACACAGTCATCGGCAATCTCTAGCGAAGATGAAGCAGACTCCTACACTCCCTGTGATTCTGATGAACACGACAATGCAGCCGATTCTCCGACAGACGACTCTTCTGATGAATCGTTCTATGAAGAACCAGCACGTGAAGAGACGGCTGATGAACTTGTAAGTAACACTCACTGCCACATTATGAATTGTGGATATTAAGGATTGAAAGTTATGAAAAAGCGATATGCGTTTTAACCAGAGTTCGAGGTAACTCGTTATTGTAACTAAGTTCCTCTTTTAGTAACTTGCAACTAACTCGGTAGTTTTTTACCGCGGTAGCTTTCAGAGGAACGCGTTTCTTTTTCAGCTAGCTTTACCAAAGTAACTTTAATTCCAAGTTACTTTTAATTCGCTTTTCAGTCACGTATACATGTTTTCTTGCTTTCTCTCCGTTCCTTCAAGAAATGTCTTTCCATAAAATGTGATAATCAATGACAGTATTAATATTCAGAAAGTAAGAAACCGCTGCCATTGAAATCAAGCTGTACAATTGTGCACCCTCAGGGAATGAGACGCAAAGCGTTTGAAGAGGCGTTTGAAGAGACCTTTGCCCGAGAACCTTGTTCACCTCTAGCTTCGAGCGTAGCTCAACTCTACCAAATTTGTGGCGCTGTCGAACACAAAAACGTCATTTCTTTACAAACAGCGAGAGGTCTATTGTGGGAGATAAATGAAAACGACCAAAGCGTGTTACTCCTCCGCAGGCCACTCAAGGTCTAACTCAACTCACTTAAGAAAAGGAACTCAGTAACCGCAAGTTACATTTTGGGCTTAAGAACTTTGTTATTAACTTAGTTACATTTTTCTCACGTTAACTTAACTCGGAGCAAGTTCTTTTTGACGGGTAACTTCTCAATCTATGGTTCTAATTCATATTTATGATTTGAGGATCAACCACTCTACAGTGACTCGAAAGTGACACGCCGGGAAAGCTTACTGCTCATTTTGGCTCACAGTTTGAGGCACCACTCTTCCAAAGAAGCGACTGAAAGCCTCCTGAGACTTGTGGATGCCCACATCCCTCACACAACCGTCCTCCCACAATCGAAGTACTTATTCTACAATCAGTCCACTGCCTGCACAAAGAACCGTACTTTTCATGTCTATTGTCCCACTTGTCAAACATATTTGTTGCAAGTAGGAGATGCGGAAGACAACACCACTCCCAATGTTGTGCCATGTGTTCAGTGTGATTCTATCTACAGTATCGAAGAACTAATGAAGTCTAGTTCATATTTTGTAATGCTCAATATCGACTGTCAATTGCGGGATCTGCTGGAGCAACATGGGCTACCCACAAGAAGTACTAGGGCAAGTTTTGACATCAGTGACATCACCGAAAGCGTTGCATACAAAAGGCTCCCTATTGGACTTGATGACATTAGTGTTACGTGGAACACGGATGGCGTTCCAGTTTTTGAATCGTCTGGATTCAGTATGTGGCCACTACAACTCAGTGTGAATGAGCTGCCATTCAAGTGTCGAGTTGAACAGGTAGTTCTTGCCGGCCTCTGGTTTGGGCCATGTAAACCGAACATGAACTGCTTTCTAAAGCATTTTGTAGAGCAGGTGAACAAGCTGTCTTCTGATGGGATGGACTGGACTGATAACAGCGGGCATGAAAGGCATTCCCGAGTGTTCCCAGCACCATGCTCTGTGGATTCCGTTGCTAGGTGTCTTGTAATGAATATGAGTCAGTTTAATGGAAGGAATGGCTGCGGCTGGTGTGATGCGCGGGGAGAGCAGTTGGCAGTGGGAAGAGGCACTGCTCGTGTCTACCCATTAGAAAAGCCCCTTCCAAAGGTCACGACAGAAGAAAGTTTCAAACGCAATGCTACTAAAGCAGAGGAGAAAGCGAAAGCTGTGTGTGGCATAAAGGGGACTAGCGTTCTGTTCTTTCTGACATACTTTTCTTTCCCTTTTGGCTTTGTTGTGGACTACATGCATGCTGTGTGTTCTGGCTTTGTTCGGTCAATAGCATGCATGTGGTTCACTCACAAGGATCCCGAAATGTTTCACTTGGGTAACTACGGTAACTACATTTCTGAGATAGACTCTAGGCTTCAAGCCCTACAGCCTACCTGGGAAATGCCACGCTTGCCGCGGCCAGTTCAAGCATGGAAGTACTGGAAGGCTTCAGAATGGCGAGATTGGCTGTTATTTTACTCTGCTGTTGTTCTCAGGGGCATATTGCCAACCAAGTACTTCCGGAACTAGCTTCGGTTTGTGTGCATCATGCACATTCTTCTTGGTAATTCTGTGCCGCTAGATAAGTTATCCGAACTTAAGAAGGAGCTTGTACGGTTCCTCAAAGAGTACCAGACGCTGCATGGGAAACGACACATGACCTACAATGCACACCTGTTGATTCCTCTTGTAGACAGTGTGCGTGAGTGGGGCCCTCTGTGGTTTCCTTTTGAGAACATGAACGGTGTATTCCTAAAACTCCAGAATGGCACGCGATATGGGGATAACCAGATAGTTCAGAAGTATTCACTGTTACGTGCACTTCCCAGACTTGTGAATACAACTCTTTGTAGAGGCACCACTTCTAGATTTGTGAAAGAGTTTATAAGTGACACCCTTCGAGGATACAAACTTAGGACAAATGCTATTAACGTACAACAATGGAGTACTCTACGGCAAAGGACGGTCGCTCCCCTGTGGGTCCAGATGCTTCAAAAAAATAACTTTTGACGGATTGACGTACTGTACAAAAGACCTGGACAAATCCAGGCGTTGCAATTCTTTTGTTTTTGCTGATGGACATTTCGGCAGAGTTTTCTCAATCTTACTGCCCTCAGGCACAAACAGTGCACAGTCTGTGCTGTTACACATTGAGAAGATAAGGGTCAAGAACCACTTACTTGCGTCCACAGCTGGGTTAACGGCCCTCTTTGTGGAGGTCACCGCTACTGGTGAAACACTGAATGTGGATTGCAAAAACATCAAAAAAATGTGTCTTTCTAGGCTCTGGGGATGGGACGTACCTATGTGTATTGCAGAAGAACAGTACCCTTGAGACCACTTGAAATACTGTTCCACCAAGTTTGCGTAATACCATAATACTGAGTTTTCTGCAGCGGAGCAATGCTACTGGCACTTGAATTGACTGGACGGAGAACCGACTGGCACTTGCACAGCTGTCGACTAACTGAGCCTCCGTAAGCAATAAGGGGATAAGTTGAAAAATCGCAAACCGAGAAAACTGCGAGTGATTACTTGGTAAAGTAATTGCAGATAAGTACCCTCGATTAACACAAATGCAAAATGTGTAACATATATGCGTGTGTCTACTCTACATACATGTCCCGTTAGCGTCGTTTCTGGGTGTGTGATTTAGCAGAAAATGAAAAAAATCCAAGAGCATGACATATCCCCTTTTTCTATATAACACCGCATACACAGGGCATTCGTGCAGGAAAAAACAATTTTCACAAGTTGGACTTTCATCGTGACGGCAGGATGGCCGAAGTTACCTTTGTACAGTGTAGCAGCCTACATCATGATTATCATGCTGCTAAATGAGCACCAATCTAGACCAGAAAATAATGTTCTGCACGGCCAGCGAAACATGACTTATTAGTATAGTGTGCACGTTTTTCTGATTACAATGCTCAGTAGCAGTGCTGACAGTGTCATGTGAGGTAGGAAGATCATGTTTTTCGAGCGTCCAGAAGTCCAAGTTTGGGGGATTTCTGCGCCCAAGCCAAATTTAAGCTACACGATTCGTACGCATGTGATGGTGATTGTGAGTTTACTGGCGCAGCGACAACAATTTTGTACGCATGTGTGGAAAAGGGGCCTGATCTGGCTGTCCATCCACACATGCATTTGCCGTTTCTTACCCACCTGTAGCGGGTCAATAAATTCCAGTACGGCCCTAAATTTTCTTTGGCAGGTACATAATGGTACTATGTAGATGTCATTGCAACAAAGACACTAAAAAGGGGATCATTCGACGTATCCCCTTATTGCATACAGAGGTTCAATTTACTGTTTATAAGGTATATATGCTGTACGCTGTACTACGAACAGCAAAGACTGAATGAAACGGGAAATGTTTGACATACATTTTAGGTTGTCTCTGGTGGGCTTTTTGCTGTGATGCTTAATGCGAAAACAATTCAATTTAAAGATCTGGTGTGGAACAACTGAATTTGAAAGTCAAGTTTGAAATATAAGACTTCGTTCCTTTGTATTAAATGATTTTTACTGAATATACCACTAACACATCTTGAGAACATGCACGCACACGTAGCTGCATATATGGTTACTGACCATTATGAACAGTGTTGCACCCCCATTTGAATATTTGAAAGGAACAGGATTTTAATTATTGTCCTAATTTATCATTATAATTTACCAAATTGGTACTAAAGGTAACAATCACAATGTTAGAGTGCAAGCAATGTTACGTGAAGTGAATACATTGTTTCAGCCATTGCAGCACTAAAATTTTGCAATATGTTCAATGTCAGGAAGAAGTCGCCATTTTTCTTAGACAGCCTATGTGCTGCACACAATAGAGAGTACATAAATAGAAAGTCAATAGGTTATCTATAGACAGTCTATGAGCAGTACTCAATAGTCAGCATGTGAATAAGAAGTCAATATGATGTCTTTAGAATTTCTATTGGTAATTGTCAATAGACAGTATTATTTACTATTGAGAGCGTCCGCGTATGAATGCCACATTGGGTGAAAGTACGTAAACGACGTAAAATTACTTTGTAGTGTGTATGCGTGACACGCAAGCAGCACTTGGGCAAAACAGGGTGCTGATAGAGCTGACGGGCTGTCCTCCCGCAGTTCTGTAACAACCGTTTCATTACATTACGTTCCGTTTCACCCTCCATGGTAGCAGCCTGCTGCTCCGCAGCTCTCAGAAGCAGCTCCGTCACCTTCCTCTTGCGCTCTGCTCCATCCTTCGGTACCCACCTTGTCTTAGAAAACGGATGCGAGGCAGCCGCGACGATTGACGTGTCCTCCAGTAAGTTGAGGAAGTTGCAGAACCTTGTCTGAAGACCCTGTACAAGTGCGTGGGCAATCGGCCGGCAAGCGCTCAGGTTCACGTTGCAGTTGAAGGCGTCTAACTTTGCTTTCAACGTCATTATGACGGGGAGAAACTCCCCATAAAAGCAGGTTTTGCTGGACTGAAGCCGGTCAAGCGCTGCAGCAAAGAGATAGAAAAAAAGACATTACTACAAATAAGATAACACCATTACCGCAATTTAGCAAAGCTGAACAAGAGAGAAACTGATGTTCTGAGGCTGGAACAACATAGAAGGGACAGCTACAAACAAAGTCTCAAATTGCCTAAGAATTCAACGATGAAAGATGAAAGTCACTGAAAAGGTTAGCCAGCTGTAGGGATCGAACCTACATCTGCCCGGTAATCCAGAAGATGTGGGTTCGATCCCTACAGCTGGCTAACCTTTTCAGTGACTTTCATCTTTCATCATTAGCAAAGCTGGTTCTCTTGGTACTGATTCTAATCAATCATAAAAAGACAAGGTAATGAACATTGTTCATGGTGTTCCGCTACGAAAGCATCTACGTAACTAACCAGCAGCAACTGGATGTCGGTGATATTCTTCCATAAAGTCCATCTCCGCTTCACGGAACAACGGAAGCTCCAGGCGCTGAGCTACCTCTTGGAGCCGTTCCTTGCTCTTCAGCAGACATGCAAGGGCATCAAAAAACGAATTCCAGCGAGTAGGGCATGGCGTCGGAAGCACCCGGCCGATAACTTCCTTCAAAACTTCAGCGCTCTTAGGACGATGCGAGGCAGCCCAATACTTCGCGCACTTTGCGATGCACGCGGTGTGTAGCCTTTGGCAGGCAGGGTTTTGCGCAATGGCCCGCTTGACGTCTGTCGTAGCGATCAAGCTCAGTGTGTGGCAGGCACACCTGATGTGACGGGATAGCACAGCCTCGGAGATGTCCTCGAATTCCGCCGCGGGTTCTTCACCATCATCTGCGTGGAACAGACGACCAAATAACTCCCTTAACTAATATACGATGCGGCATAGGCATGTATACTACAACAGCTGCGTACTACATAGTCAGAACAAATAGCGTCGTGGTTACCATCGTCGTCAGTAAGACGTATCTGAATGCCGTACTCCTTGAAGGCCTTGACGAAGTTGGAGCCATTGTCTGTTACCGTCGAGGAGATCTTTTCAAGAGAAATGCCGTATTCCTCACAGGTGTCTTGGAGCAGTTCTGCCACTCTGTCGTAGGAATGGATCCCAGTAAATCGTCTGCATGCCAGCGCACACGAGCCCCTGGCTAGGGTTAGAGGATCGATCTGTAACGGAGAAGGAAAGGCGAAATGTGGAAGCTTTCATAATACGAGAGAGCCGATCGAGCACCATACCCAGTGAGCAGTCATTCCCATGTAGCTTTTAGTAGTAGTGGACCACACATCAGCTGTGAGGCACAGGAAAGGCACTTTCTGAAGTCTTTCTCTAACCGCTGACAAGTGCATGACGTAGGCGTCATCAATCCGTCGACTCAACGTTCTCCGGGACATGACCTCCACAGAAGGGCAAATTGCTGAAAAGGAGGTCTAGTGCAATATTAATATGTGGTACGTGTTGTTTCTCACTTTTCATGAACTCACCTCGAATAAAGCGCAGAAACTCCGACTGCTCCACAAGCTGGAGGGGATGGAGGCCTGTTACAATTAAATCCTTCAACAAGCTGTCGAAATCATGCTGGGTGACAGGCCTGAGCGAAAATTCTGCCATTCGTGCTTGTTTTGCTTCATTGGGCCCATCGAGATGGCTGACATCGCTAATTTTTCGTTTCGGCCTGACATTTACTGCATCTTCATACTGGGTCAAGAGCGCTGGGTGTGATCCCTGTGTCGAAGGACGGCAACAAAACCCAATTAGTACCTTTTAATCACTTGAAACATAACGCATTCACAGTGAAACTGAATATGCAACAAGAGTAAACACAACAAGGAATTTTGTATACACTTTGTCACCACACGGAGATTTTGCCATGTAAGCTCTCTTGGACAACAAGGCTCCATGAACCTGGATTTTCCACGAATTATTTTTCGTGGGATGCTACAGCCACTCAGGCTTGTGCCCTCAAGAAGTTTTTCACAGCTCCTCGCAATACATTCCATCCACAGACAAAGCGAACCCGAGTCCATGAACCTGGATTTTCGATGATGTCCCCAAAGAGCTCACGCATTGTGTGATATGCGTCCGAAGTTTGCACTCTCTTCACAAGAATGCGACAGTAAACTAAGCTTCTATGTGTGACGGTGAGCTTCTAGGTCGACGGTAGACCTTCCAACAGGGTGAATAACTGGCAGCCTGTAGCCTCTATGCAGGGCTCCTGTGAAGAGGCTAGGAGGGAGGAAATTAGACAGGAGAGGTTAACGGACTTCCTGTATTTACACGTATTTACGCAGTAATTACACGTGTAAATACCAGAAAAGTTGTATTTAAATATAATTATAAATATATTTTTCTGGCCCGTATTTAACTACGTATTTCAAATACAACGTATTTAAATACTGCCCATCCCTGTGTGTAACAAAGTAAATACGACCGCGTAAACCTTCACCTCCATCCATCTGTATAGCATATAGGAAATAAATGAAGACGAAAGTTTGCGTGGCCGTATTAACATTGTTACGCAGTGGATGGTAACCACGATCTCTTCTAGGCTTCTCTGGCATAAATTATTCACTGTGTGGCAGCGGAAGCCTGTCTGTCGAGGAGGTATAGCGCCACTCGCGAAAATGCGACCTTATATTGCACCAACCCTGTATGTCCAAACTAAGCCAACGTAACGTGTCCTCCGTCTGTGCACTGCATCAACAGACAACAGGACGCGGCATGAGTGAGCGGGTAGTGTAGTGCTCTACGCGTTCACGATGGAGAAGTCTCGCGATTCTCGCTCAACGCACAAATACAACGAAATATCGTTGCAGTTCATGATCGAGCACTGCAATTTATAAACGAGCGCTTTGCTGGCGGCCTAAACGCAATTCGAGAGAAAAACGAAGTAGATAGAATTAGTCGCGATATTAAATTCCCCGCGAAGGACCTGTCAGGATAGTTGACAAGCTGAAAAGTGTAAGCTTTAGGCAGACCTTTTGTATTGTGCTTCGTGTGTGTAGAGTACTTTGACACGACCGAGGGCCCGGTCTCGAAGTCGATACGTGCCGTCAACTTGGCTGTCATAAAAAATATGGCCCCCAAGTAGCTGCGCTTCCCACAAACACCGCGGAGAAGCTGGCCGTGAAACCTGGTTTCTACGACATTGCAGACCTGCCTGTATGTCGTGTTATGTTGTAGAAGTACGCTCAGCGAAGTCCTACTGCTACCTGTAGTCGCGTTGTTCATGCAGGTGCCGCGGATCCACGTGGAACGATGCATACAACGCATGGAGGTGTATGCAATACTTGCTTACAAGCTAGTGCTGAACTGCTGCCTTTCGTTGATGACATAGTGCACATGTGTGCTGTGTTGGCAAACCTGCAGCCACAGATCATCCAAGAGGAGCAGCAGGACACTGTATATTGACAAGCACAGGAGTGCCAGACACTGCCTTTATGCGGCCTCTCGCGTGCATGTGAAAATAAAATTGTTCCTCTCAAATTTCAAGAGTGACATAAACATACTCATTAATTACATGTCTAATCTACATATCCACAAGATAAAAATGATTATTTCTGTGCGCAAAGTCCTATAACGATATTTACAGGGCACGAATGTGGTCTGCAAATCATTTACATGGCACTAATTCATATTAGAAGGGACTACTAAGGACTTTTCGTGCGAAGAGACACTTGGCGCGAAAAACATTAAGTGTTCTGCTAATTGCTCTCACTATATTTTTGCAATGCTGGTAGATTGTGCATAAAACAGAACAGTTGAAGTCGTAGGACAAGCTCTGACAAGTAGTGATCACCAATATTAAAATCTGCTGCAACACGGTGTTTTTAGTGTATACAAACAGACATTTTTGTTTAGCCCAGTGCAATACAGTGAAAGCTGTACCTGGGTGTAATAACAGTGTGACCCTTTGAGCTCTAGGTTTCCAGACTTTAAAAAACTGAGGTAGGGAACAAAGCGTTTGCTCTCCTCAAAGTTAACAATCACTTATCTTTTTCTTGAAAATGGGCACTTCATCACCACAAGGGTGGGTTCCTCGTCTTGTATAAAAATACCGTGAGGGGAACAACATGGCCATGGCTGCTGATACAAGGTGACTCCAACACTACGAACCTTTACGTTCTGGAACATACTGGCTTGCAGAATTTTCCATTTTCAGTCCGTACGACGTGGCACTGGATGTAAAACTGCTTTCCTTGAGGAGTACTTCAGCCAAAGAGTCCAAGCTGCCTTTGCAGGTCTTCACACGGTGTGCTTGGGAGTTTGAAATCCTCTCACGTCTCACAACATACCAGAGTTTACATAATGACTGCCTCTTTGTTTTCCTCTCTACATCTATGCACACATTTTCGTCCACTACTACTCTTGTTGGATAGTAAATATACAATGCTGGGTACATCTCCGTCAGTAGCGGGCCCGCTTTAACAATACAGTGGCTGAGAAAACTTCGACTGTCTCATATGGGAAAAAAAGAATGACACCTCGTAGGCTACTAATCAGCACCAGGACTGATGGTTCATGCTCTAATATTTCCGGTGCAATCTCGCTTCGAGGCTGAAGAAGGCTGAAGGGGCAATTGATATCGAAGCCATCGCTCGGAAGACGGGAAACTGCATCTTTAATCTTTGTAAAGGGTGCAACACATGGAGCTTGTTTCGTTATTTCTTCTACACTGTTCTTCTGTAAGGTCTCAAATCTTACACCCTTACAGTAGAGCTTCATCTGGGCAGCGGATGGCTTACCCCAGCGTTTCACATCTGATATATGCAAGAATCTGGCTGTTCTATGTTGGCATAGTGAACGACAGCAGCCATGTGCTTGTAGATCCCTCTTCTGCCAGCTCTGCAACGGTAGTAAGCTCCTTGTAGAACACGTGTGTGCGGCTCCACCTGGCACGAGCATCATTCATGTTAAATTCGCCCACAGAGGGTGAAGAAATGCCGGGACGTCAGCGAGTGTACTTCATGGATAGTGCGATCGATGATGTTACCAGCGGTTCTAAAAAAAAAAAAGTGACCAAATAACAGGATGCAGCCAGTGCACGGGCGCTCTTACCTGAATGATTGTCATATATGTCTTTTTTGACACACACGTCTGTGGCGAGCACGTTCCGCTGATGGTGAGAGAACCGTTTGAAAACCTCTCGATAACACCGCTGGCATGCCGACTTTGGCATAGCTTTTTCTTCTTTTCCATTGTCGAGGGTCTGAAATAATCACCTGGCGTTGAAACCGTCAGGAAGCCACAGTGCTGCACGACGTCATCACGTATATTTCACCTGCTGTCAAGATGCAGTCAAACTAAGCATGTCAATAGCTCCAACTTCGGGCGACTCACAAAACAAGTTTGCGCTTCCGCCTTCAGATGGCCGCGTACTGACGCCGCCTACAGAGGCTGCACAAGCGTATACAGTTCTCCTCAGGTACACTGTAAAAAGTAGTCGTGAAACATACGGGCATATCGCCGCGAAAATAACGGGCGCGAACCTGTTGTTTCAAATCACACGCGTTTCTTGTTATTTCGCGGAAGAGGAGGAGTCTGGGCGTGCGCACTGGATCTGGGGTCGGATTCACAAAGAAATTCGTATCTTACGACAAAGTGCCCTTAAGATGTCGCAGCCTGCGATGCGCTTACGATGTCGGCGTAAACTGGATTCACAGAGCAGTCGTAGTGGAGAGGGCACGCCGTAGCGCCACAAAAAGCGTATGGAGACGAGAGTATGCTATCACCATGGAGACGACAACGCGCGGTTGCAATCAGACCAATGAGAGCCGTGAGTTTCCATGTGGTTTTCTTGAAAAGCAGACACACACTTTCTCGGTAGAAAATGCCCGCCACGAACGCCTTGGAAACTTCAGCGAAGCGAGTACGTCGGCCAAATTTTACCGAAGCGAAATTGAAGCGCTTGTGGAATGCTACCAAGCTAACAAGGCTGCCATAGATGCCACTGGCGATGGGCCGCAAGGCGCTGTTGCTAAAACCAAAGCTTGGGCCCGCATTACTGATACTCTGTTTGCGGTGTCCGGCATCAAACGCACGCCTGCGGAAGTTAAGAAGAAATGGACGGATTACAAGAGCTTAAACAAGAAGAAAGGTAAATAGCGCATGCAATTACTGGTCGGCTGTCACGCATGTGAAGCGGGAAGGTTGTTTTATCGATGAGACGCAAACCTTTCTCACACAGGGGCCAACGTCACGCGGTGCCTTGGCAGGACAGGTGAGGGTGCCGCAGAAGTGCCGCCACTTACGCCTCTTGAAGAAAGAGTAGTGGCCACACTCGACAGGAGCACCGTCGTCGGGATTAACGGCAGTTACGACATCGGAGTAACAGGAGGTAAATGAATACACAAAAGCTGCACAACCCGCAGCCAACCTATTCTTATTTGTGAAGCAACAGACGTTTTAACCTAATTTATTGCAGGGGATGTCATACTCAGATACAATGTCCAGTGCTCAGGTCAGTGTGCGCCCACACAGCCTTGTCGTTCTCATGCAACTTTTGTCACATTATGATAGGATATAATACATAACATTATTCGTATATTGGCAGATCCCGGTCCTTCAAGTAGTGCTACACCCCTAGTACCTGATGCTTGTGAAGGTAAGGCAAACATAGCATGTCAGTAAACAGCAGTGTGAGAATGCAGATGTCAAGCATTCCTTAACGCATTGACATGGGCTGACATTAGGCGCAGAGCTGACATCCTCCACATGGATAAGTCAAACACCTAGCCCAGCTTCATCACAGGAGGCAGCAAATGTGCAACAGGAGGTTGCTGACAGCGCACCGGCTGTGCCAACACCACGCAGGGGTAAATATTCTTGTGCACGACTGGTGTATTGCTTGAAGCTTGCCTACTTTCTCAAATATTCTCAGGGCTACTGCACTGTAACAGTCGCATTAATGTGCTGCAGAATAGGAGTTGCAAAATGTGTTTCTCGTTTTCGCAGTGTTTATATCTTGCCATGCACTAAAATTCTCACGTGATCCGTTTACCAGGTACCAAGGAGTAGGGCGAGCAGTGAAGCAAGTGAAATAGCAAACACACAAAAAAAAATGGAACAGCACTTGGAAGCGCTCGTAGATATACAGAGGAGGCTACTGGCCATCAAAGAACACAAGTATAAAGTTAGGACACTTCCTGGAGGACGGCTTGAACTGCAATAAATTGACAACACAGCTTTAGGAATGTGCATTCTGCGTGTCGTTGCTTTGCTCCAAAAGACTGAGTGAGCAATCTCAGAACTGTAGCAATCTGTATTCCACTTTTCCATAGCACTTTCTGGTGACCTAGTCAAAATTCCAAAACATTTGAAGCATATTGTGTTCCCATATCAGCTCCCATCATTTAATTCAAACTCAAGAAGATGCTGCGGGTTGAAAATTTTATTATGCCTGAATATTCAGGTTCACTCCCTGCGAATTTCGGGCTGAGCTATAGGTCGGTGCTCTGTGAATATCTGTGTAACAACGTGATCTCTGACTGAAATTCCAGCTGGCATGTCTTGTGCTCCTGGGATTGGTCTTTCAGCTTCTTCTAACTCTAAAGGAGAGAGGGCAGGAGTTTTGTAGTTCACAGCACTTCTTGTTACATGGCATACACAGGGCAAATAGTATATGGATTGTAGTTCTATTGTGACATTGTATGCTGTTCAGCAGAGTACTACGCTAGTAACTCCTTACGCGGTAACATGTTACTTTTGACAACGAAAAAATGGCTTGGAAGAAAGCGAGCTGGTGAAGATGATGCATAATATAAAACCCCGAGAGTAGAGAACGCGGGAGGACAGACACAACACGAAGTCTGAAAAAGACTTTGTGTTGTGTCTGTCCTTTCGTGTTCCCAATTCTCGGGTTTTTACATTGTGCAGCATGTTACTTTTGTTTCGCACCGAAGTAACGACTTAGTTACTGTTCAGAAATCAGAAACTAATCATGTTTTTCATTATAACAATTGGTAACTAATCTTAAGTTGGTCGTAATGTTTATCATGTCAATTTCATGAGCCTGTAAGTGGCAGTAATGTGATCTGATGCAGATTTCATCCACAACAATTGACAATCTGAAGTAAACGTTATGCATGAAAGGTAACACATGACAATGAAGCGTCAATCACACAAATTGACTTCTCAGTGTGCAAGTAATCTAGTGACTCATGACTTATAGACCACTGGAACGTGATCTGCACGTCGGTTGGCAACCGCAGCCCCCTTCCTAAACTATACACAAACCTGC
The DNA here is from genome assembly GCF_037126465.1 of Ornithodoros turicata. Classification (NCBI taxonomy): domain Eukaryota; kingdom Metazoa; phylum Arthropoda; class Arachnida; order Ixodida; family Argasidae; genus Ornithodoros; species Ornithodoros turicata. The sequence continues at coordinate 124,335,405 of NC_088201.1, forward strand.
TTAAACAGGTCCTTCCTCATTGTGTTTGTTACTGATTATGCCTTGCGCATGGAGGACGAAACGTCTGAGGAGACCTGTAATTCTGTTGCGTAAAGCCAGTGTGCTATATTTTGTTATCATGATGAATCCCGGCTTTTGGAAAATCCTTATGATCTGTTTTCCAAATCGGTAACAAATTCAGTTATCTTGCAAAGTAATGTGTAATTGTATTTCGTTCCTCCTGTCATGTTTCTTCTTTTTTTATGAACTTCTACAACGAAACATACCAACAGGGTCAGTCAGGAGGATGTTATGGCGTATGCAGTAGTTGTGGAGGACGCCACAAGCCACAATGATGGAGCAGCACGTTGTCATTGGGTATAGGAGGCATCCCCCAGACTTGTCCAAACACCGAAACCTGCTTTTGAGCAGTCCAAAGGCACGCTCAATCACTTGTCGGGTTTTCCTATGAGCCTTGTTGTACTTTTCTTCAGCTTCTCCTGATGGTGTCTGGAAGGGCGTCAAAAGCCAGGGCTGTGTGGGATAGCCGGAATCACCTAACACCAGAAAGTAGACAGGATTATGTAACACTTCCTAAATGCTGCCTACTTTAAAAAAGTGCTTTCACTGCTCTCACCTAGAAGCCAGCCTTCAGGCATTCTGCCAGCCTGAAATTCATCGTGAAGGTTGCATAGTGACCAGATGAAACTATCGTGAGTGCATCCTGGCCATCTGGCTGTCAGCTGGGTTATTTCGCAGTCAGCGTTACAGACTGCCTGTACATTGATCGAGTACAGCCCCTTTCTGTTTCGGTATGCAGGTCGCATCTCACGCTTGGGGGGTTTCACAAGAACATGTGTGCAATCGATGCAGCCCAGTACCTTTGGGAAACCTGCAATGTCGAGGAATCCTGTAAAAAGAGATTATATATTTACTGTGCGTACAGTCCATTGCATACAAGCTAAAATCCCTGCAGTGACTCCGTCAGTGTGTGCCAGTAAGGCTGTAACACTGTGGGGTAACACGTTCACTGTTGAAAATACGTGAGTACTGCCTGCGGGAAACATGTTAGTCATTCATTCTGAGAGCCACTTTAAGTAACAGCTGAAAGCAATAAATTGCAAATTGTGATGCCGCTCACTAAAACAGCAGTTTCGATAGCGAAGGTTGCAAACATTATCCTATGTAGTGCACTCTCATCGGACCCGCGAATACAAATTCCTGTATTAGATATTTCTTACATACAGAACACTAAAAGCACGAGAGGAAAATATATTACCTAAGACGGTTTTCTGGACGTCCGCAGGTGTACGTGGAAACTTTATTTGCGTCGTAGCCATTTCCACGATCGCTGTCGTCACGCTGTTTACAATCCGTGAGGCGCTGCTTTGGCTGATCGCAACCACATCTCCCACAACAGACTGAAAACTTCCACTTGCATAAAAACGTAGCGCGACGAGCACTTGCTCGTCCACAGGGATGGCTCGACACCGCGCTGTTGGCCGTTGGAGGGCCGGGGCAAGCTTCTCGCACAAGCTCGTTATTGAAGATCGTGGAAGACGATAATATCGAAGAAGATGGTTCTCCGGGATACTTTGGAGCGTCGTCCGTGGCCTGAGAACACGTTCACGGCGCAAAGTTCTCCGCGACTCAATCTCGACTGCTGCGACGTACGCCGCCATCTTTGCTCGTATGGCCACTTACGACTGCTCGGGGGCTCTCGTGGGATTGTCTCGCAGCTGACGAGAATCTTACGTCGCGCGCGCTTTGTGAATCTGCATTTCGTCCTAAGTTTATCGTACGAGGGCGCTTACGATAAGTTTTGTCGTACGAGCCTTTTGTGAATCCGACCCCTGCATGGCCTTCTCAGCAACCGGCACTCGTGTAAGGAACGCAAGTTTGCCCCGACTGTCAAAACCGTGAAAGTCGAAGCTGTGCCTGCCATTCTGGGCTGGCTTTTGCAAGAAGATTTTGAAGGTATGTGAACTCTTATTATGCCCTTTATGCTGTCAGCTTTTTAGAATAAAGGGAAACATGCGCCGCCGTTGAGTGTTACCAAATACATAGTGAATGGCGCCTTCCGTTGTGTTCTAACTTGTCACACTGTCCATGTCGTAGCCATGCATGTTCTTCAAGCATCCCTCTCAAACAGCTAAAATGAGCAATGTTTAACTTTCTGGAACTAGTGGATGGGTGTGCGTTCACCCGCGTGGACATTTGAAATAGGTCGGGGTTCACCAACGCCGATTAACGAGATTGAACGAGACAGTGCTGTCGAAAGAGAGTTGGGCCGCAATTCCAAGTCGAGGGACACTTGATCTCGTTTAACCGACGTTGATCGAATGATGCCATTGTGTACGCCCGTTGTTCATATAATTTTTAAGTGTTCGCACTATTTATGAGGCAAATATCAATGCTCTATACAGAATGCACGAAACGAACATGTGGATAAAACAGTAGCAAAATGTTGGTAAAAGCGTTGGCAAGACATATTTTCCCTTGTCCCGTATACGCTAGAGTATCTTCGTTGTTAGCACCAAAAGCGTTCGACAACATCGCCTCATAAGAACGGATATCAAGTTACGGCACTGCACTGATCCACACCAGCAAGAAGAGCCCGCTTTGAATGGGAAAAATAACGACTGCGCGTCTCTGAGTTTAACGAAAATCTGTTGAAGGGTACACGATAATGTTATGGCACGTTTCGTTAGCTGAGCGGTGTTTGCATGATCAAGTGATAGTGTAGCAGCACAATGCTTTTTTGCTACACAGCTTTTACGCTGACGCAGACAGCACCTGTTCCTTTTCAGGCATCTTCTTGTATACGCCCTTTTGAAATACTATTGTGGACTTATCTCTTTCTACATTTTATTACCAAACATGGTCTGGGAATATACAGACAAGAAGCAAACTCTGCTGTGAATGCAAACCACCTCACGTATACCTTTATAACATTCAAAGGCACTTCCAAACACATTCATCAATACATAACGTATCTGTGTCATGTGCCCAAGGATACTGGAATGGAAGCCGCAAACAAGAAAGTTGCTGCAGCCCGTATAGGGCACCTATGATGAAAATGGCTGCCCAGGAGAAAATCTCTTTGTGTTGAAGCCGGTCTGCGCATATTTTAAATTAAGACTACGAGGTCTGCACATCGTTCCACACTAAGTTCTCATACACCATCTTGCTTCTGAGAATTCTGTGATAATATGACCATTCACACAATTCTTGGTGACACATGAAAAAGAAAATATCAAAGATCAATGTAGTATGATTGACATCTGAAGGTTGTGTCAGTGCAGGGTGTATGAACTTTAATTCAGACAAGCAGTTCTAAAGGCAGCAACTTGCAATCACAGGCGATTTTCTCCATTGCCTCTGCTTCATGTCTGTCACTGATATAGCAAAGTGCAGACAAAATATTTTTAAGAAGTAACGAGCGCACAATGCTTTTTCATGTGTATATTTTTTATGATATATTTAGTTTCTGTTCAATGTTGCATATTTTCTTGTGTCTGATGATTATTATATGGCTGTTCAATTGTTTGCATTACTGTGTGAGGTATACAATCTTTCTTTATCACAAAGCTGGGCCAACAGCTGTAGAGTGAGCACCCCCAACACCACGCCTCTGCTATTGGTATGGCTGCTTCCATTTCCTGGAAGTCTTCTTTGCCTGCTATTGGTCATTTCTTCTTCTTTATGTAAAACATATTTCTGTTTTGTGCAACTGAAAGAAATGAAGATAAAAAACAAAGCGCGAAAAGACACTACGGAAGAGGAGAAGACGGGACAGGCCCTTCGCGGTGAACTGAAAGAAAGTATGCTGTCACGAAACAAAAGTCTGTGCTGCAGCTGCAACATGGGCTCTCAAAGCATCAACAACATATATATTCTGATGATGAAGTGGGGAGGTTTTCCACTCTAGGAGTGGAACGCTACCCCATAGCTAGGGGGTCTAGTATGAGTGATGACAATGATGAGTGATGACGATGAGAGATGGCGGGAATGATCGGAGCGGCGATGGCGATGCTGAACGTGATCGTGATGGCGGGAATATCCGAGAGCGCTGCTGGGGTCATAATGAGTCCTTTAGGCCTGTCGCCTCAAAGAAGCCAACCACATGACGTAAGGCCGCCCTGGAGTGGGCCGCGGTGTCCCAAGGGCCGAGGATGATCGACAAGTTCAAGGGGCGGTAGCCAAGAGTGGCAAGCCGCGACTGCAGTGTACGCCTCTCGTTGATATAGGTCCGGCAGCGGAAGAGTATGTGTTCTACGTTGGCAAGTACACCACACTCGTTGCACATAGGGCTAGCCTCACAGCCTAGCTCGTAGCGATAGAACGGAGTGAAGGCCACATTCAGACGTAGCCTGTGGATGAGCGACTTCAGAGGACGAGGAAGCTTTGCATGCAGCCGGTATGACAGTGTTGGCTCTTCACTTCCCAAAGAGGACCTAGTTAGAATGCCGTGTTGCCACTGTAGTGTAGACCAGGAATCGGACAAGTGCCTGAGGAGGGATCTTCTGTCTCCTCTCGAGAGTATAACGGGCATAGAAGGCCGTTGTTGATATGCAGCGGCAGAGTCGGCCTCGTGGTTCCCAGTTATTCCGCAATGCCCTGGAACCTACTGAAAGGCAACGGATTGGGAGCGATCTTGTAGGGTCTTCAGGGCGCACAGGATATCTATCACCACTGAGGAAAGGGAACCGCGGATTCCAATGCTTTTAATGCACAGGAGAGCTGCTTTGGAGTCGGTGTAAATTACCCAGTGCCGCGGTTCACAGTCTTCCGCATATGTCAAGAATAACAAGATAGCATAGAGCTCAGCGGATGTCGATGAGGTACAGTGAGACATACGACACCCACGTGTAACGGACTCTGATGGAATGGCAAAGGCTGAAGATGAAGTGTCCCTGGTCGACGATCCATCCGTGTATACAGCGGTAGTGTTGCGGTATTGAGCCTCGATGAAGTCAAGGGTAAGTTGCCTAGGGATAACGTCAGGATAGCTCTTTTTGTTGTTCTTGAGGCCGGGTATGGAGACAGTGACAGGCGGCGATGGCAACGTCCATGGAGGCACTTTGGGTGCCGTCGGGTCGACTATGAATTTGGGGATATGAGGTCTGAATAATGTCACAGCAGCATGGACTGTCGCGTTCCGCCTAGCATGAAGCTTGCGAATCAGAGAGTGACGGTTATGATGGGCACGTAGACGCAGATAGTGGCGTGCAGTTTCCCGAGTACGGAGAACCTCAATGGGGATGTCCCCGGCCTCAGCCACTACTAGACGGGTCTCAGCGCCTCGCGGGACCCCGAGCTCTCAAACCATTTGCTGCCACTGCAATAGATTTATAGTACATCTCTCTCTCATAGGGCCATCACTGCTACACTTCTCAGTCTTTGTTCTTACCGTGGACAGCAACAAAATGCTAACTGCAAAGAGCGTGGAGAAAGCATTGGCGCTTCAGCTCCGAGTGTATTTCAACAACGATGTGCAGTGCCTGCCACCAACGTTTCTTATGTTAGAATTCATACAATTGTATGCATTCTCATGTATTGCACTCATTGTATCATAAATCGTTATCACGTAGTCGGCAACTACTCCGCTGTATTCATGCTTGTATTGTTCATAGTTACCGCGGGGTGACAATAAGTTTCATGGCCATGTGTTTCAAATGTTTCTTTTTTGTGTCTCTCCGTTCCTTGGTCTCACAGATACTGAAAAACCTGCTGCTGCTCTAGGCAACGTGGCGTTATTGGGCAACTGGGCTATCATACATTCACGTGTGGACAGCTAGGTTTGCAAATTTTATTGTGCCAGTTCCGGAAGCAGAAGAAAATTAGCAGCTTTATGTAATTCATGAACAGATGACCGACCTGCCTATGAAGCTGGGAAAGCAGTCCAGTACCTGACATGGTACAGCATGCAAAATTAGGATTGTTGAAAAATGACATCCGTCTTATTTCACAGCTATTTTGAACACATCAGCCCTGAAAGAGGAACAAGGCACCCCCACCGGTAAACAAGATTAAGTGGCATGCCTGTTCGCGTTCTATCACTCCTCTGCAAACTGGGGTAACGTTGAAAGGTAGGTATCCCTGTAGCCCTTTCTTAGTCTGCAATTTGGTTATGATTATTTCTATTTGGTCCACGTATCCCAAAATTTCATACTCTTAACCATTTACCATTGTGCTTTTGAGTTCCCTATTTGTGAGTCTTGATATTGTTCTTTGCATCTTCTTTCACATGTGCTCGTTAGGATAAGCTGAATACTGCAGGGTAGGCACAACAGACATATTCCTGTGCTTTCACGTACTTTGTCCACGTACAGCTCGAAGTAGAGTTAACTGGAACGCTACTTCAACCGGCGGAGCAAGAGGGAAGCCACCCTGGCGGCCTTTAGCAGAAATAAAGGGAGAGGGCGTTTCGACATTTCCATTCAAGTCAGAGGGGTGTTCGCTGTGGTGCTCCGAACAGTGCCCAATCAAGCTGGCGTTATCAACGCTGCGCCTGTTTGTATTTTGTTCTGGGCGATTGTGTCTGAGATAATGCGGAGAATCGATGTCATGGCACGCGCCTGGAAACAGGATGGCGCATGGGCAAGCGTCATCCGAAACGCTCATTGCGTGATCAAATCAAATGAATAACAACTTCTCTCTTTCGGAAAATTTACTGTGCTCAGAATAGAGGATGCGAAGAGGCTTGAAATAATTAACGATGGTAATCGCGAAACCATCGTTATGGGTTTTTAGATAATAACAAAACAATGCTGTGGTATAGCTTATCACGTTTCTGGGAGTTTCTCGGAAGAACAGCCAATTAGTACACACAAACGTTTTTTGTGTGCATGCTAGCACACAGTGCAGGGAGTCGCCGTGAAGGTTTTCTATTATTTGTGTAGTGAATGATGATCAGAGCTAGACAAATGCACCATGACCTTTGTCCTCACTTCAATTTTCGTCAGCAGAGGTTCGCCCCTACCTCCACTGCACGTTCCCCAAATTTGCCTGTCCCACCTTTCTTAAATCGCAGTTTCATAGTTTTTTCCCCACATCAATTATTTTTCTGAAAATTTTCCTCATCTAGATCACTTCACCTTTATTTTAATTTTGGAAGTTTAGGAGAGGTGAGAGACGACTGGTTCGCACGTGCTAACCTGCCGCGCGCCATCGGAATATCATTGATTCTTCGCAATCCCTCAAACACGGTCGCCCAAAACAAACGAGCGCAGCGTTGATAGCGCCCGCCCAATTGCGCACTCTTCGGCACGCCACAGCGGACACCCCTCCGGCTAGAATGGAAATGTCAAAACCCCCTCGCCCTTTATTTCTACTGGACACCGCCAGGGTGGCTCCCCCCGTGCTCCGCTGGTCGACGCGGCGTTCGAGTTAACTCTGCTTCGAGCTGTACGTACATTGTGCCTTTTCAAGTGCACAGATCCAAATTGTGTGTTGAGCACCTCAGTTCATACATAAATATATTTTGTCTTTTCATGCCTTACACTCAATGTTCCTAATTTCATGGTTTGTTCTGATTTCAGGAGCCGTTGCAAATCTGTCGTTTTGCAGAAAGTTACTTAAGTGTACACTTTAGTGCATATATTGCTTTATGAACACAGAACATGTGGTGTGGGTGTCTGATAATGATGCAGGCCGAACACGATTCCATAAAATGATAGACAGTAACGTTTGCAGGCTGGTGCGTGTTTCTATAATGCAGTATCCCATCATAATAACGATGAACCATTAAACAACAAGAACACGGTCTAATCTTTTAGATGGGGTGTACACGTAATGTAGGAATACAGCGACATGTGAATTTCACGAGTGTGTGTTGTATATCTCGAAAACACTTCCCCATCTTTTTCACGGAATATTTTTTGCACTGTACTCGAGGATACGGATACAGTACGGCCGTAGAATATGTACCACTGCGCCAGTCTACAACGTTGCAAGCTCATTGGCTCAGAGCGTGTGCGCGCTGTGATTGGTCGATAATGTTATGAAATCGCATTTTGTACGCGCGCATGTGTGTGCAGCGTCCCGGCGGCCGTTTTGGCATAGTTTCGAAATAGCACATATCGGTCGGCGGCACGGCGTTCTCTTGTGTTCCGTGTTTTGGTGGTGTCAATCGGCAGAACAGTTTGTAGAAATATGTTCGCTGGTTTATTCATGCGTCAGCGCGATTCTACGCTTGTTGTGCTGTTCCTGGACGCGACTATTATCCCACGAACAGTCTATCAACTCCGGAACTGGAATGCTTTGTGAGCTGGAGCGCTCTGAGAGTGAATAACACGTCCGGGCGCCGTCGGAGTTCGAGGGCTGACAACAAAGACAGGATTACGTTCCACTCAAGCGCTTTCCGCTCTGCAAGCAGCGAAAGAAGATGCTCATCATACAGTGGTACGCACTCATAAGACTGGTTCGTTGTGCTTCAAGTTTGAACTTGGTTACAGTGTGTGAACAACGCAGTGGACTTTGTATTCACAGTGCACCCACGTATGAGATCGTTGAATCAGTGCTGTGTGTTAAATAAATATTTCTTTTAGTCTAATAAAGCTTCAGTTATTTTGAATATCGGGTAACGGCAGCAGGCGTGCAATCCGCTAGAATTCGATGGTAGCCAGAACCGGCCGAAAAGTCAGCTAAAGGTTAAGGCACCTGATTGGCGGACAGGCTATGCATAATTTCTACAACGTTGCACTCTCATTCGTCGTGTGCCCAGTGTTGTGTGAATTATCTCAAACTGTGGGCGCTATGGGGAGCTGTAGGAGCCTGGCGTATACGTTTCAGTTATATCTGAAATTAATGGACACAGAAACCGTAGGAAAGAAGAACGCCGGCACATTCTTAACAGACATTTGTTGTCGACGAATATAGCAACACTAGCGCAAATCACTCGTTCTGCTGGCGTCCCATGCCTTTCGGGTGGTCGTCTCGTGGGTGTTTCTTCGCTGCGTGTGCAAGGCCATGGCGTGCGCGCGACGTCTTGACCCTGGGAAAACGTCCCATGCGTTTCCGGCTGAACGAGTGGTCATTGAAACGACGGAGATTATACTTAGCTTCTTCTGAGGCATTAAAGGTAAGGGGATTCCCACGTCACCCAACTCTGCTGAGTATCAGCGGTACTCGTTTTGAACAGTATTTTCTTCATAAACCTGCGGTTGTTCCACCGCTTTACATGCGTATTGACCACGGGGTTGAACCATATGGTTTATCTGAATAGATTTGTCAGGTTGTAGCGGAAGAGTTCCCCCGTGGCAGCTAACTCCAAAGCATAACTCTTCATTACCTAAACATAAGAAACATGATAGTCCGCCAGTGGTGCTACAGCAGGAATTTCTGGCACTACAGCAAAGTTTCGGAGATCACGTAGCCTTTTATATGGACGTGTCGGAGACCAGTACAGTGGTTTCATGTGCGATAGTAAACGAGGCTTCTAAAAGATCGCACCGCCTACCAAATATGTTATCAATCTTCAACATCGAGGATTATGGTGTAATCTTAACACTCAATTACATCTTAGAGCATCACATCAAGTATGCAGTCATTTACACTGACTCACTCAGTTGCGTACAAGCCATGTGTAACGTACAGATATCAAAGAACCTTCTTGTAGGGAGAGCGCAATGCCTTGCCAGTATAATAATTCACAAACATCTCTGTTTGAACGTTTGCTGGGTACCAAGTAATGCGCTGATACCCGGCAACGAACGTGCCGATGCAGCTGCGACAGCTGCAATTTCTTTTGACATGACTCCTTTCGATGTTCGTTCTCAGGACCTTGAGGCGGTCCTAAGAAGAACCATAAATAATAAATCGCAGCAACACTGGAACGCAGCACTGCAACAAACTCCGGCTAGCTAAGGATACCATAGGGAATCACACATACTTTGGGAAACCGCTTTCATGAAGTTATTTTAGCTCGGTTAAGGCACGGACATACTTACATCGCGCATGTTTTTTTACTCTGTGGAGAGGAGCCTCCCCAATGCACATGCTGTGGGGAGCAGCTCTCTGTGGTGCACATTCTAATCACATGTCCATTGCACGAAAATCACCGTCGTCGTGATTTTAAATAATATTATCAGTATCACGTGCCTTTTCACCCTGGTCTATTGCTGAGGATGAACCACTCTTACTCTACAGGAGAACTTTCAACTTTTTGAGAGATATCGGCTATTTAAATATTTTATAAGTGAATGACTTTCCTTTTACTGTGGTTTACACCTCAAATTCTGAGATAATTCGGTTTCAATCGAACAGTTAGTTGTACTTTGCCACACACATCGCTGTTTTGGCGCATCATAGCCTTAGTTGCTCGTGCGCCATAAAAACAGCAATCATCATCATCATTCTAGCAGAGGACGGGCCGTTTCGTCCTACTTGGGACTCTTCAACCCGGCGCAGGGAGGCAACAAACTCTTAGGTCCGCACTGACTCTTTCTTAGTATATTGTGGCTCCACGTGAGTGTGCATGTGTTTACCAGTTGATCGTGCACTCCCAGCCTATGACGGCCGTCTCGTCCTATTTGGGACTCTTGAGCTCGGCACTATATACACTATGTGCATTATATACATTACATACGCCATATACACACTATACTTACACGTCTGCCGCGCCCTAGTGCGTAGTCACGTTGCGTGACGTGGAGTCGCTTCCCCTGCCAAGGCAGTCAGGACCTATTCAGTGAGGATCAGTGGCTGGAACATGGCTTCGTTCTTTAACGATGTGGTGCAGTGTTAGAGGATACCCAAGACACGTCATAAGGTATGTGATGCAAATGATTACCCCTTGCTGGTGAGCCTCTTGCTGGCGTACAGAGCACGTAATAGCCGCCGTGACCTTGCCCACGCCCGCCGCTACTCTTTCCATTGCCCGCGTGTGGTGCGCGACTGCAGCCATTAATTAATTCATCAACGTGGCCGTGCGGCACCCAAGAAAACACGTCGTTACGTATGACGTGCGTTCGACGTGCCCGGACGTGGCGTCAGAGCAGTGCAGAGGACGTGCACGGCTGCGTTCGGTCAGGCTCGGTACGTCTGCACTGGTTACGGTAACACATGTCATTACAAACATAAACGAAAACCACCAAATACACAAAGCTACAAAACGACACTTACGAGGCTGCTGGAGAGAAGTCGGTTGGACGAAAAGTTCTCTACCCTGCAAGCCCCCCCCCCCCCCCCCCCCAGCCGCTGCAGCGCACGCGCATCCATGTCGCAGAACTCTCCAACAGCGTCCTCGAACGTCCTCACGTTGCCGGTCCCCGTGCACGCAACTTCCCACACAGAATACTTTTGCTTGATGGTGCGTCGCTCATTTCACCACATCGTCCGCCACTGCTGGGCCGTGCGGCGGTATGACTGACCCTGGGTTTGGTTGTGAGCCAAGACAACACACTCAGCCTCAAGGCCGCCACCGCCACGATGTGGTGCAGTGTTAGAGGATACCCAAGACACGTCATAAGGTATGTGATGCAAATGATTACCCCTTGCTTGTGAGCCTCTTGCTGGCGTACAGAGGACGTAATAGCCGCCGTGACCTTGCCCAGGCCCGCCGCTACTCTTTCCATTGCCCGCGTGTGGTGCGCGACCGCAGCCATTAATTAATTGATCAACGTGGCCGTGCGGCACCCAAGAAAACACGTCGTTACGTATGACGTGCGTCCGACGTGCCCGGACGTGGCGTCAGAGCAGTGCAGATGACGTGCACGGCTGCGTTCGGTCAGGCTCGGTACGTCTGCACTGGTTACGGTAACACATGTCATTACAAACATAAACGAAAACCACCAAATACACAAAGCTACAAAACGACACTTACGAGGCCGCTGGAGAGAAGTCGGTTGGACGAAAAGTTCTCTACCCTGCAAGCCCCCCCTCCCCCCCCCCCCCCCAGCCGCTGCAGCGCACGCGCATCCATGTCGCAGAACTCTCCAACAGCGTCCTCGAACGTCCTCACGTTGCCGGTCCCCGTGCACGCAACTTCCCACGCAGAATACTTTTGCTTGATGGTGCGTCGCTCATTTCACCACACCGTCCGCCACTGCTGGGCCGTGCGGCGGTATGACCAGTGTTGCCACACCCAGCCAAGGAAAAGTATGGGGATCGCTCATTAAAAAGTATGCAGATTTCAGCAAAAATCTGTAGATGGCGGTAAAATATATAGTTGCTAAATTAAAATCGTTTTCAATGCGATAGTCTGTGTCTTTCGTCGTTTCAGATTTTCTGTTTCGCTTTTTTTTCGTCGAAACAACGGAAATATGTGATGGTGGGAGTTGCGGTTGGTTTAGGTGAGGTTCAGGCTCACTTCATCCCTTGCGTGGTTTGTCTCTAGGTGGCGCTGCGCTGTTGGCACAAGTGCCACTGGTGCTACCTACAGTGACTGTAGTGCTACCGTTCCAGCAACTGCGCGAGGTGTACTTGGTTGCTTCCAGTTGAGGAAGCAAGAATAAACGAAAATCAAAGAAATCAATACACAAGCGGTATCTAACCATGGTTAGCAAATAGAATTCAGCGAGTGATTAGACTTATGCTACGTATTACGTACATACATAGAGATAGACGCATTCAGCGAAGTTTATTTGGATAGCTTCCGATCCGAAAATGGATGCACATACCACCGGCGCGCGCTTCGCACGGTGGTTTGTATATATGTATATATGTATATTTCCGTATGCAGATGTATGCATTTATCATCGACCTGCTTTGCAGTTCCGCTAGCCGGACCGTCACTGGCTTCAAGCAAAGCAAAGAACTCCGCTGTCATTTAGAGCAACGGACTGCAAAATTTCTCTCCGTGTTCGTGCAGCCCCTGTTACGTTTGGAAAGCTTGTGACAACTTAATCATTTTGTACAAAGTGCACATGAAATACATCTCGACTTCCCGTTTGGAACACTTTCGATTATCATGAACTTACAGGGACTGTTTCGTCAAAATTCTTTTCTGACAACTTGACATGGTAAAATGACACCGAAACGGGAGCCATCTATGTTGATAGCTATGGCGCTAATCGTCAGCCGCGGCGGATGCGGATTCAGACGGTCGCCACTTTTTTTCAAGTTTCAGCAGCTCTTTCTCAACCTTGAAGTCGAAGCAAGTTGACGAGCCCACCAGTCTCTTTGTGTGCAGCAGACTGCTGATGGTGCCAGTGGAGACTCTATTCCTTTGTTTTGTCTTCATGCTGTTCACGGCGGAGAATAGCCTTTCCGCTGCTGCGCTTGAATGTGGTAAACACAGAACAGCTGACAGAAAATTTTCAAGCGAAGTATAGGCTCGCTGTCCATCGCCCCGTTTCAACTGGAATATTTTTGACCAAAATTCGACAAGTGTCCCGTCCTGCGATAAGTCATCCGGACTCAGATTGCGCAGGCAACGCCATTCGTTATCGAGAGACTGTGCGCCTACTTCTTCCAACAGCTGGGGAAAGCTGGCAGCCAAAGGAATTACTGAAGCGTTCGTTCCTCCTCGTACTTTCGCTGGTGCCAACATCTCGATGTTTCTGAGTACCGGATATTTGAAAGGTATCCTCTGCATCACTTGGCTCACGCTCTCCACAAGAAACTCGAGGCAGCGGAGCCTAAAAAACCTAACTTGTCCCTCAGACACCCTGAGGCTGAGGAGGCTTACGCGGGCTCCCAGACACATCTGCTCGAGCGGCACATAGCGCACAGGGTCCCTGAATTGGATGTCCTTCACGGGGTGTTCCGAATGTACGAGCTTCGGAGGTAGCAATCCATTAAAGTTTGCACGCTCTTGGTTGCAGCTTCCCGAAAGCTGTGGAGCTGGGGCTGCTCCGACTGCATCAACCGGTTCAAATCGTTGAACACTGGAAGGATGAAATCTAAAAATTCCAGAAAAAGCTTGTTGACTGGATCGGATAGTCTCTCATGGATTGTAGCAGGAGCTAGGAGTCACTCCGTTGAAGCCGCTGCGGCGAAATATGCTGTTAACGCGTCGTTCTGCTCGAGTACTCGCGCCACTGCTGCGTGCAGCGACAGCCACCTTGTCTGGGTTGGGCGCAGTAGCTTGTGGAGCTTCAGCTCGAGTATACGCTGGAATTTTAGCAAAACGTCTATCCTCTTCGGGCTGAACGAAATGTAGTTATAAATGTCTCGAACAAGTTCTTCAACTACGCGTGGAAGCTTCGTACAAGCGTAGGAAGCGCGTAGGTGGAATGAATGACATACACAGGTAAGCACGAACAGATTGGGAATGTCTTTTTTAAGCAAAGTCATCACAGAACGACTTCTGCCCATCATGACACTCGCTCCGTCCGCTGCAAAGCCTATCATGTTCGTCGTATAAGGTATTCCTTCGGCTTCGAATGCACTCACGAGGGTGCTGTGAAGCCCAGCAGCAGTACCGTGTTCAACTGGTAGAAGTCCGAAAAAAAACATCGTTCACGTCGCCAGCTTCGTAAAATCTCGTTATAACGCACATGTGCTTCTACATTGACAAATCGGTTGATTCGTCAATGATAACCGAAAACTTCGACTTTCGAAGTGATTCACAGAGCTTCAGGCGTCTATACTCGCCTGTGACGTTCTTGATTAATCCAGTGGTCTTCGTCCTTGCACATGCAAGCTTTTTAGCGATTTCTGAGTCTTTGCACACTTGGCGAATTAACTGGGGCAAGTGGTCAGCAACAGCAATAGCCAAGTTGTGCTCCGCAAAGAAAGCTGCTATCCGTAGCTCCCCTTCCTTTACCAGATCGTCTATCTCAAAACACCGAGATGATGTTGCCTGGATAATTGTTGGCTGTTGAGAGAGCTTCTTGCAGTTCTCTTCATGTTTCGCTGTTCCTGCGTGCCGCTCAAGAATCAGTTTCCCTGCGCTTACCGACAGGTGCATATCACAAACTTTGCAGTATGCAAATCTGACACCTTTTCTGCTTGAAGAGATCCATCGACTGTACCTTTCTTCATTTGCCCATTCTGCATTATATCTCGGTTCGTAGCGCTTCTTCTTTGGTGGCGATTGGGAAGTGTCACCTAGCCTCTTCGACATTTTGTGAGCGAACAACAAGAGCTAGGAAGCGTTGGAGATACGCGAACGGCGAACACCACTGAACTGCGTAAAAGCAATGCAAGCAGCGTTTCGTTTTGTCCAAAAGCGATTGCGCATGCACACGAAATAGGACTCCCTCTCCAACTTGGACCTCCTCAAACTCTGCACGCGTAGCATGTTACGAATTCAGGTGGACAGGGTTTATTATTATTACTGCGTGTCGAAAAGCGAGCAAAAAGACACGAACAGCACAGGATGAGCCCGTCGCTCGTGTCTCGCTATTGACATGTCGTCTTCAACTAGCCCACCTCTCCACGTTAAGCAAATTATTCTTACTATTTTGTTTCTGTGCTACTCTCAGTTCCTCCGGGTATCAGAGGGTTTATTATTATTATACTATTCTGTTCCCGCGCTACTCTCAGTTCCTGCAAGTAACTCGTCAAAGACATACCCGAGCTTCAGTGGATCTGTGCTAAGACCTGCAACCATCAGAATCAGACGTCGTGTCACTCCCCAACATACTTGTATTTGGACATGGTGTGCTCGGTGATATGTATGTATTTACAGGAAAGGATGAGACCATTTCTATAGGAAATGAACAAAGCTGCTGTTCGTTCTGACGTCTGTAACGAGCTGGTATTCGTCCAGCATCAGCCGTTTGTTGAGACCTCCGTGCCAGGTTATTGCTTATGAAGTTTACACACAACTTGTGGCGAGGGGAGCACGTGCTCAGATGATGGCAGTCTCTCCACTGAGATAATAATTTTCGTTTTCACACCTGCGCTCGGCGCCTTGATGATTGTACTATAATGGCTAACTATACTAACTACTATCAGTTATTGCGGCGCATGCACTTTTTAACGCCCACGACCAAGCATGAACTAAAAATTCGTTGTTTTTCACCAGAGAGCGCCACGGCGTAAATCGTACTTTTGTCACAACTTTTTATAAGCGATGTCCCAAAATCTGTAGATTTCAGAAATAATCTGTAGATCTGTAGAAATTGTCGAAAATCTGTAGATTTCCATACAAATCTGTAGATGTGGCAACACTGGGTATATGACTGACCGTGGTTTTGGGTGTGAGCCAAGACACCACACTCGGCCTCAAGGCCGCCACCGCCACGCGGATGCCCGCAGGTGTCGTCAGCGGCATTTGCCAGGTGCCTATTGGCTTCTAAATAGGAGATGAGCCCCTCTACGCGCTCGCGAGACACTTGTGGCCCATGGACACGAGGCGTCGTGGCCGCACCTCCAGATGAAGCACCTTCGCTCGCCATGAGTGGAAAGGAAAATGGAACGAACACTGATCTACTGATGGGAGATACTATCGAAACATTCGATACTATCGATAGTTTTGTCTATCGATTGTCGAACTATCGAGTGAACCCGAATTTCGATAGTATCGCGATAGTTTTCCAGACTAGCGATAGTGTCATGACTGGGCTTCACAGAGCTTCAGGTCGCTTGAGCGAAGCGAATTCAGCACACCTTCTGAATTCACGTTTCGCTCTTGCACACTATCAATACTTTATTGAGTTTGAGTTTTATGTATTTACCAATTCACTTCAAAATATTCACTCCGAATTTACCATTTTAGCTTGTTTCTTTTGAAAACTAAACATTCTGCGAAATTTACGTTTTGCTGCTGTAAACTACCAGTGTGTTCACTAAAAATTTAAATTTTAGCATGTTTGTTTTGAAGACGATATCATCTGAATTCGCGTTTCACTCCTACAAACTATCGATTGTTCACCCAATCCGAAATTAAATTTAAGTGTTGCTCCTGCGAACAATCAACAGTTTCTTCACTCCGAATTAAAAAAAAAAGCAGGTTCCTTTTGAAAACTAAACTTTCTGAATTCGCGTTTCGCTCCTGCAAAGTATCTATAGTTTATTCACTCCAGGTTTATAATTTCAGCATGTTCCTTTTGAAAGAGAAACTTTCTGAATTCGCGTTTCGCCCATGCAAACTATCAAGAGTTCGCTCACTGCGAATTTAAAACGTTAGCATGTTTTTTTTTCAAAACAAAACCTTCGGAATTCGCTTTTCGCTCCTGTAAGCTATCAATAGTTTGTTCGATCCAAAATTAAAATTTGAGAAGGTTTCTTTTCAAAACCAAACTTTCTGGATTCGCGTCTTGCTCCTGCAAACTCTCAATACCTTGTTCACTACGAATTGAAAAATTTATACTCTTTCTTTTAAAAATGAAACCGTCTGAATTTGCGTTTCGCTCATGCCAACTATCGACAGTTTAGTCACAAGCAGTTTAAAAGATGAACATATTTTCATCGGAAACAAAACCTTCTGAATTCGCGTTTTTCGCATGCCGTTCGACTATCGAGTTTCGCTCTTGATTGGTTGTTACCTCTCGGGCGGGAAAAAGAAAGAAAGAAAAATTATCATGGGAGATAAATTATCAAGTTCATGAAATATAAAATATCGGAATATTATATATGTACAATGCTATAATGTGGGCCTTTCTGAGGAGAAATGAGTGGTCGTTAATTGTCACAAATCCGTATTACCATGACAGTAACATAAAGTAATGATAATCTGACAGCGTGCGCCACTGCTCTGATTAATGGAGTTGCCTCAGGACAGAAGCCGCCGATATTTCGAACAGAGACTGTTCTTCTTCTGGGCACCGTCCTCATCATTGGCATGGTATTTAAAGGGTTAGGTGTGACGTGTTTAAAGGTTCATGCGAATTGTGGGTCAACAGCCCGGAGGGAAGAAAGGGTCCGTGCGGGCTTCTACGGCCGGAGTGAAAGGCTGCTTTGTTAGAGTGTGGAGGGGATTATGTGAACGTAGTGATCTAGGCTACAGACCGGTTACAGAAAATGGAAGCTTCACGAACACGTGGACGAAACGGGACAACAGGGAAGAATTGGCAAGCATAGCGAAAGATAAGGAGGTTAGTGGTTACGTGGGGAAAATTCCAGAACGAGCAAAGTTTTTTTTTATATAATATTTGTAATACAAAGTTGTGGCATGCAATTAAGAAAGCATAAAGCAGTGGCCATGCAGAACATAACAGATGATAATGGAGGTAAAGCATTTTTTTTTTCTATAATCAAACTCAAACTCATATTTTATATTTGTGAAGTGTTTCTAGGGTGCCTTGTGATTTGTTGATACCGGACGGGTGAAGAGCGTTGAACTTTTATATGAGATAAGACTCCCTATCACGTCTGTCACGTGTGGATCTAAACCCGGTTTCTAGAGTATATAGTTTAATGTTGTCAAAATTGTGACCAGGAACGTTAAAGTGTTCGGCGACTGCTTTGGGGAGTTTGTTGAACGTGTCGGTTCTGTGTCCGGTAAGGCGGTTGTTCATTTGTTGGCCGGTTTCACCAATGTATTGCATAGAGCAGTCGCCGCATTCAATGCAGTATATGACATTGGAGCTTGTGGATGTGAATGCGTGGTTAACGGGGTGGGTGTAATTGGTCCAGTGCTTTTGATGGAGTTAGCGTGTTGAATGTGCTTGCATGTTTTGCAGCGCGGGAGGTTGCAGGGCCGTGTTCCCGTGTACGGGGTGCTCGTTTTGCTGATTTTGGCATTGACCAAGGAGTCTGCTAGATTTTTTGCGCGTCGGTATGTCACCTGTATGGGATGGGTGAATATATTGCTAAGTCGGCCACTGCTTTGGAGGAGGGGCTCGTGCTTCCGGAGAATGGCTTTGATGTTTGGAAGTGCGTTGGAATATCTTGTGATGAAGCTTATTTGGCATGCGTCAGGATTTTTTCGGTTTTCCAGAACCTCGTTTCGATCGAGTGTGAGTGCCTTGCGACGGAATTCGGTTAGGAGGGAGTCTGGATAGTCCCTTTGGGCAAGTGTACTGCAGAGTTCGTCAAGCTTCTCAGCGTAATCTGTGTCGTTTGAACAAATTCTGCGTAGTCTTACACTCTGCCCATTAGGAATTCCGACCTTACAGTGACGCGGGTGGTGACTCTTGAAGTGAAGGTATTGTTGTTTGTCAGTTGGCTTTTTGTAAAGGGTGGTGATGAGGTTGCCGTTGTCTAGTGATATTGTGGTGTCGAGGAAGTTAATTAAGTGAGTTGACTGTTGTGATGTGAACTTTATGTTGCGATGCGCGGTGTTCAGTAGGTCTACGAACTTTTGAAATTCGTGTTCCCCGTGTTCCCATATTATCAGTATATCATCGATGTATCGAAGGTACACAGTGGGTTTTAATGAGAGGGCGCAGAGAACTTTGTTTTCCAAGAACCCCATGAAGATATTTGCGTATGTGGGTGCAACAGGTGTGCCCATACTTGTACCGTGTACTTGTAGGTAGTATTCGCCATTGAACTCGGAGTAGTTCAGTTTAAGGACCAAGTCCATTAGAGCGAGTATGGTTTCCGTGTCTTTTCTGGTGTTTGTTGTAGAAAAGGTATTGCAGAGGGCTGTGATTCCGTCGTTGTGTGGGATGTTAGTATACAGTGATGTCACATCCAGCGTGGCTAGTATTGTGTCCCTACCAAATGTACGAGTGTTGTTTATATCTGATTATTCTGAGGAGGTGGGGTGTGTCTTGTACATGCGATGGTAGTGTTGTTGGAATATGGTTTAAATAGTGGTCCAGGAATTTCGAGAGTCTTTCTGTTGGTGTGTTGTTATTAGATACAATTGGCCTGCCGGGGATGTCAGCCGTATAGAGCTCGTTTGCGTGTACCTTGTGGATTTTGGGCAGTAAATAGAAACGACCTGCGCCTGTGTTTGATGGGGTGAGATATCTGAGGTCATCACGTGTGATGCGCTATGGTATGAGTTATTAGCGCCGTGTACACTCTTAACTCGGTACCCTTTATTGTAACTTTTTGCAATGTGTAACCTTTATATAGACGTATATTTCCGAATATCGTATAGGTTACACGTCCGATACCTCTATTTAGAGGTTAAACACGACTTGTAACGTGACACCGGAGAAGCAATAGAGGTTACTTCAGTGTTCAACGGAAATCTAATCGTCGTAACTTATAAATGTACCCTTTATAGGAACGTTGTAACTTCTAAACGAATGCCGCGTTTGAATTCCGTTCGTTTGTTTTTCTTGTTTCTTTGCAAGGTAACCTGTATGAAAGGTAGTGCTCAAAAGTCACTGTGTTCTCGTTCAAGCCGCACATTCAATCATTCAGTACGAGAGTGTCGGATAAGTGTGCGTTACGTTATTGTGTCTCTGCATCTGTACAAACTGCGGATCGTGTTCAGAATTGTGAAGAATGCACAAGGGTCAAGTGACGTAACTTTATCCGGGTATTTCTACGGTATGTTCACTACAAAGTTTACGTGGTTACGTTTTTGCTGGACAGTCTAGGAACAATAATCACAGCACAGTCTGTCTCTCTAACACGGTTCGACGGTTCAACACAGTGTGTACGTGTGTGTCTTACGTCCGTAATTTGCTTAGTCCTTTGTCATCATTGTGTTTTACTTCATCGTGTGCTTCTGATTTACCATAGCCGCGTCGCTGATGTGTCATTCTGACGTATCAGAAAGGTAGAGAAATGTTTTCGGTGTACTGGAGAGGAAGTTGCAACAACGTGAGGCGTCGTCCACCACAGCTGAAGTGTTGGTATTGTGACGTCCTCGTGCTCTTGCCTCAGCTGTAGTTACAGGTTTGCCAATTAAATAATACATATGCTCCAGTTGCAATTATTTCTTTCTTTCATTTGTTGTGCATGTGAATCTGTACATGTAGTAATCACTCCGTTTTCGCCACTGGATGCCCTTAGATGAATTACATATATTATAGCTATATCTTCCGGATGACAGTATGCGTTCTGCACTGATGAGAGCTCATTTTGAGCACCATTTGTTCTGTAGCGTCTGTGAAGAGGCGAGCGTCTTGGAGACAGCCATGCCTGGCGAGACTGTAAGTTTTACGTCGGTGTGGCAGTTAGGAGATAGTAACCTCTATTTATAGGTGATCTGTGTGACGTTTATAGAGGGTATTGCCCATAGGTTACAAGGTAACTTCTGAAATATAGGGCAAACATTTTGAAATTTTTACCCTTTACTAGAAGGTACAAGGTTTAGAGTGTAGTCCTCTGTTGGGTCTTGGTCCAGTTTGAGGTAGTGTTGCGTATTGTTGAGTTGCCTATGAGCTTCAGAAATATATTTATCTGTGGGCCAGATGGCGATACTCCCACCCTTATCTGCGGGCTTGATAATGATATCATCTCTGTCAGCTAGCGCTTTGATGGTGTCACGCTGTGTTTTAGTGAGGTTGTGACCACGCGAGCTTTGGGAAATACTGCGAAGGATGTTGTTGCTTACTTGTTTGTACAGGTCTAATGCGGGTTCTCGGCCGTGATTTAGTGTCCAGGTTGATGGTAGTCGGAGGTCGTTGTTGTTTTCTTGTGTTGTATCAGCGAAGAATTCTCTAAGGCGTAGTCGTCTCGCAAAGTCTGATATGTCTTTGTTGATTTCGTATTCGTTAACAGAATTGAGTGTAGGGCAGAATGTTAACCCCCTAGAGAGGACTTGTAGTTCGTCGCTGGTTAGTGAGCGTGATATGTCTATTGCGGTGCTTGCGTCAGCGTTTTTTCGGGGTGAGTCAGCGATGTTGCGGTTGTGGTGCTGGAAATGATTTGTTCGGCTGCTACGTGTGTCGTGTTAGTGGGTCCGGTATCCGTGTCGTTGTTGGAATTAGGTTTTCCGAGTTTTTAGTGTTCCTTGTTAGCTAGCTCGCGGTTGAGTTGTTGAATGTGTAGTTCGAGAGTGTTTGCCTCCGCGTCGGTGAGACTGATATTGTTCATATGGGCATGGATCGTAGCGAGTTGCGCGTGACACTGTTTCTTTAATATTTCTAGAAACGTACTGGCTGTGCTGCTAAGGGCTGATGCCCACTCTAGCTCTAGTTCAGGTGTCAGTTTTCCTAATGCAGGAACTGTTTTAGGGGTGAGGCCTTTATGTACTGTGTTGTGAGCCAGGTGATGGGTGTAGATCCGTAGATGATGTAGGTATCGGCTACGTTTCTGCATGAGTTTTCGCATTCCTAGAAAGTTTGTTGACTGCATGGTAGGCTGGTGATTAGATAGTCAACGGTGTTTTGCTGCGTGATGTGCGCGTGCGTCGTGTCCGTGGGGTCGGTGTCTGTAGGGTCAGTGGCTGTGGAGACTCGCTGTGTTCCCCGATGTCATCTGTCTGGGTTTGCGTGCTTGTAGTCTTCCGTGTCACAGTTTGCGTGAACTTTGTGTGTGTGCGGGTTGTGTCTGGAGTGTTGTCGTTTGCCGCGTGTGTATGCGTGGGTGCAGTGGTCGTTGTGGTCCCCTTTGATGCCATCGTGTGTTCTGGCGTGTTTGCGGTACTGGCACTTATAGTGTAAGCTGGTTGAGGATGTTGTGTTTGAGCGCTTGTCAGTGCAGGACGGCATCTATGAACCATTAGGTGTTTGATGTTGTGTGCCATAGCCCGTACGCCTGCGTGGTTTGGGTGGATGCCGTCCCGAGCGAGATGTGCTTCAGCGTGGTATTCGAAAGTTGCGTGTGTGATAACCATAACGTTGGTGTGTACCTGACGCATGTGGATGAGGTGGTTGTTGACAGCGTGCGCCTTCCTGTTGAACTCGTGTAGCCATGTGTCCTGGTATATGTATGCTCGGTGTTTGTTCTGTCTTCGGGGAAGTATCGTTGTCAGTACTATTTCAGCGCCTGGTCTGTTGTTTGTGATGAAGGAAACTAGTGCTTCGAATTCCTGGATGACATGTTGTGCTGTCGACCGTGCGATGTCGTTGGTCCCTACGTGGAGTATGAAGTGCGTGATGTTCGGAGGGGCGGCGGTTACATGTGTCATCATGGAGGAAGGAAACACAGGAGCGGCCGTTCCAATTTTTTGCCATTGGGACGGGCGTGCCAGCTTCGCACCGCATGCTGGGATGCTCCTGTCTACCATGTGACCGCTCACGTGACCCCAAGAGCATGCGCAGGCCAGCTCCCAAAGCAGACGACGGGAGTCGTGATTGTCTTGCAGTTCAGATTTCTGCATTGTGATGAACGCCGCGCCTCCATCTTTATCTGTGTGTGTTCGGAGATTTACTCTTGGTTTACCCTTTTACTACAAGACCGGTCAGGTTCTGCAGGACAACCACGCAGGACTAGAAACGTCATTCGCAGTAGCGATGTTTGTGTGACGACGTGGCCGCGTGTTGTGCGTTGCTGAAGGGGTAAAGCATGCCAGTAATCAAATTTGTACAACGATAGAGGAAGTCAATTGAATCTGCAACTGTAGCATTGCGCCAGCTTGCAAAGGAAGTGTTCAAGATGACTCTCTCACAGACAGGGGTACGCCTGTATGCCGAAACAGCCGGTCAAGTACGTGTTTAGAGTAAACGTTATTTCCGTGACAGAGCTGCTTTCTGTTGAACGACAGCCGCAACCACGGTTCGAACACGTTAACAAAACTTTGTTTCCGCAGTGGTGCTCACATGTTAAGAGTAAATGACTTTCGAAAAGCGTAAAAGCACGAAAAGCAGCGAGAGCAACAAAGGGTTGCCAAACCGAAACTTTAGAGAGGATCACGTGGTGGACAGGACGTAATGGCGGTTTTGACAGGAGCGACCGCCAGAGGGGTCCCACGGAAATCTGCTCGAAACGGCCGCTCCTGTGTTTCTTTCCTCCATGTGTGTCATGATGTCTCGTGTTCTTGCGCCGCTTGAGAAGTGTATGTGAGGTCCGTGCTCTCCGTGCGGGATGTGTTCGTGTATGTACTTGTAACAGCTATTCCCTAGGAGTGCGACATGTGAGAAAGAGAGGACGGGTTGCTTACCTCCTGAGGCCATTGGTTCGTCAGTAGCGAACGTAGATGGGTAGAAATCCAGCGAACCGGTAGAGATGTAGGAAGGGAGTTGCCTCAGGACAGAAGCCGCCGATATTTCGAACAGAAACTCTTCTTCTTCTGGGCGCCGTCCTCATCATTGGCATCGTATTTAAAGGGTTAGGTGTGACGTGTTTAAAGGTTCATGCGAATTGTGGGTCAACAGCCCGGAGGGAAGAAAGGGTCCGTGCGGGCTTCTACGGCCGGAGTGAAAGGCTGCTTTGTTAGAGTGTGGAGGGGATTGTGTGAACGTAGTGATCTAGGCTACAGACCGGTTACAGAAAATTGAAGGTTCACGAACACGTGGACGAAACGGGACAACAGGGAAGAATTGGCAAGCATAGTGAAAGATAAGGAGGTTAGGAGGTTACGTGGGGAAAATTCCAGAACGAGCAAAGTGTTCTTTTTTATAATATTTGTAATACAAAGTTGTGGCATGCAATAAAGAAAGCCGAAAGCAGTGGCCACGCAGAACATAACAGATGATAATGGAGGTAAAGCATATTTTATTTGTGAAGTGTTTCTAGGGTGCCTTGAGGGTGCGAGTCTCCACAGCCACTGACCCCACAGACACCGACCCCACAGACACGACTCATGCGCACATCACGCAGAAAACACCGTTGACTATCTAATCACCAGCCTACCATGCAGTCAACAAACTTTCTACGAATGCGAAAACTCATGGAGAAACGTAGCCGATACCTACATCATCTACGGATCTACACCCATCACCTGGCTCACAACACAGTACCTAAAGGCCTCACCCCTAAAACAGTTCCTGCATTAGGAAAACTGACACCTGAACTAGAGCTAGAGTGGGCATCAGCCCTTAGCAGCACAGCCCGTACGTTTCTAGAAATATTAAAGAAACAGTGCCACGCGCAACTCGCTACGATCCAGGCCCATATGAACAATGTCAGTCTCACCGAGGCGGAGGCAAACACTCTCGAACTACACATTCAACAACTCAACCGCGAGCTAGCTAGCAAGCAACACTCAAAACTCGGAAAACCTAATTCCAACAACGACACGGATACCGGACCCACTAACACGACACACGCAGCAGTCGAACAAATCATTTCCAGCACCACAACCACAACTCTCCGCAACATCGCTGACTCACCCCGAAAAAACGCTGACGCAAGCACCGTAATAGATATATCACGCTCACTAACCAGCGACGAACTACAAGTCCTCTCTAGGGGGTTAACATTCGGCCCTACACTCAATTCTGTTAACGAATACGAAATCCACAAAGACATATCAGACTTTGCGAGACGACTACGCCTTAGAGAATTCTTCGCTGATACAACACAAGAAAACAACAACGACCTCCGACTACCATCAACCTGGACACCAAATCTCGGCCGAGAACCCGCATTAGACCTGTACATTAAATAAGTAAGCAACGACATCCTTCGCAGTATTTCCCAAAGCTCGCGTGGTCACAACCTCACTAAAACACAGCGTGACACCATCAAAGCGCTAGCTGACAGAGATGATATCATTATCAAGCCCACAGATAAGGGTGGGAGTATCGTCATCTGGCCCACAGATAAATATATTTCTGAAGCTCATAGGCAACTCAACAATACGCAACACTACCTCAAACTGGACCATGACCCAACAAAGGAGTACACGGCGCTAATAACCCATACCATACAGGACCTCCACGAACGAAAGCTCATCACACGTGATGACCTCAGACATCTCACCCCATCAAACACGGGCGCAGGTCGTTTCTATTTACTGCCCAAACTCCACAAGGTACACGCCAACGAACTCTATACGGCTGACATGCCCGGCAGGCCAATTGTATCTAATAACAACACACCAACAGAAAGACTCTCGAAATTCCTGGACCACTATTTAAACTATATTCCGGCAACACTGCCATCGCATGTACAAGACACACCCCACCTCCTCAGAATAATCAGAGATATAAACAACACTCGTACATTTGGTAGGGACACAATACTAGCCACGCTGGATCTGTATCACTGTATACTCACTGTATACTAACATCCCACACAACGACGGAATCACAGCCCTCTGCAATACCCTTTCTACAACAAACAGCAGAAAAGACACGGAAACCATACTCGCTCTAATGGACTTGGTCCTTAAACTGAAGTACTTCGAGTTCAATGGCGAATACTACCTACAAGTACACGGTACAAGTATGGACACACCTGTTGCACCCACATACGCAAATATTGTGAGAATGAATTAGATGCAGACGCATCGCTATTGTCGACTATATCTTCATGGAGTTCTTGGAAAACAAATTTCTCAGCGCCCTCTCATTAAAACCCACTGTGTACCTTCGATACATCGATGATATACTGATAATATGGGAACACGTGGAACATGAATTTCAAAAGTTCGTAGATCTACTGAACACCGCGCATATCAACATAAAGTTCACATCACAACAGTCAACTCACTTAATTAACTTCCTCGACACCACAATATCACTAGACAACGGCAACCTCATCACCACCCTGTACAAAAAGCCAACTGACAGACAACAATACCTTCACTTCAAGAGTCACCACCCGCGTCACTGTAAGGTTGGAATTCCTAATGGGCAGAGTGTAAGACTACGCAGAATTTGCTCAAACGACACAGATTACGCTGAGAAGCTTGACGAACTCTGCAGTACACTTGCCCAAAGGGACTATCCAGACTCCCTCCTAACCGAATTCCGTCGCAAGGCACTCACACTCGATCGAAACGAGGTTCTGGAAAACCGAAAAAATCCTGACGCGTGCCAAATAAGCTTCATCACAAGATATTCCAACGCACTTCCAAACATCAAAGCCATTCTACAGAAGCACGAGTCCCTCCTCCAAAGCAATGACCGACTTAGCAATATATTCACCCATCCCATACATGTGACATACCGACGCGCAGAAAACCTAGCAGACTCCTTGGTCAATGCCAAAATCAGCAAAACGAGCACCCCGTACACGGGAACACGGCCCTGCAACCTCCCGCGCTGCAAATCATGCAAGCACGCATTCACATGCACAAGCTCCAATGTCATATACTGCATTGAATGCGGCGACTGCTCTATGCAATACATTGGTGAAACCGGCCAACAAATGAACAACCGCCTTACCGGAAACAGAACCGACACGTCCAACAAACTCCGCAAAGCTGTCGCCGAACACTTTAACGTTCCTGGTCACAATTTTGACAACATTAAACTATATATTCTAGAAACCGGGTTTAGATCCACACGTGACAGACGTGATAGGGAGTCTTATCTCATATACAAGTTCAACGCTCTTCACCCGTCCGGTATCAACAAATCACAAGGCACCCTAGAAACACTTCACAAATAAAATATGCTTTACCTCCATTATCATCTGTTATGTTCTGCATGGCCACTGCTTTCTGCTTTCTTTATTAATTTAATAGTCAAAAAAACTTTGCTCGTTCTGGAATTTTCCCCACGTAACCACTAACCTCCTTATCTTTCGCTATGCTTGCCAATTCTTCCCTGTTGTCCCGTTTCGTCCACGTGTTCGTGAACCTTCCATTTTCTGTAACCGGTCTGTAGCCTAGATCACTACGTTCACATAATCCCCTCCACGCTCTAACAAAGCAGCCTTTCACTCCGACCGTAGAAGCACGCACGGACCCTTTCTTCCCTCCGGGCTGTTGACCCACAATTCGCATGAACCTTTAAACACGTCACACCTAACCCTTTAAATACCATGCCAATGATGAGGATGATGCCCAGAAGAAGAACAGTCTCTGTTCGAAATATCGGCGGCTTCTGTCCTGAGGCAACTCCCTTCCTACATCTCTACCGGTTCGCGTATTTCGAAACCCTGACCGATACAGAAGAGCGGCGGCGGCGGCAGAAAACCCTGAAAATCCCACGCCGATGCATCGCGTTGGCGCAGGACGCTGCTGACAAATGGCGGCTGTAGGCGGTGTTACATTTTGTGGTGTTGGGTTGGGACAGATGAGTTGAGCGAAAAGAAACAGAGATTTGGCTTGCTGGTTGACGTGCCTTGAGATTACGCGTTAAGTAACGCGCAAGTTCTTCCAACATTTATGCTCCTTGTGTTTGAAAGCGTGAGTCCGCAGAGAGTCGGTGTTTTCAGTGTATGAGAGCGATGTTGTGCTGCTATTTGGGTGGTCGTTGCCATTAATACACGGCATGGAAGTTGAAAATGTTCGAATGTAAAAGTGGGCCAGAAACTGAAAATGGGTCCTTGCTGCGTGTAGAGAAGTTTGAAGTCAATCTGCAAAAGCAAAGGCGCCGTACTGAAGTCTGTACGTAGTGCGTGCACAAAGACTGTGTGTGTGGTTCCGACTAGAGTCACTCTGACGTTTTCAGGTTATATTCCTTTTGTCTTTTTTTCTCTCGCAGAGAAAGTTGCATGTAGTGGTCTTGAGCGTCAAATCCAAATAATGTGCACCCAGTTTAGTTCATGATTGAAACGTGATTGAATTCAGGGCGATACTTGGTTTAACACGAACTCTTCAGACTCTGGGGTGGAATCGGGTATAACACGTAAACAGGCTGTATTTATGGTGCATTTCAGTGCACTTCACATATCTTTCTGTACCAATATTTATAAGCTTTTATGACCATAGTGTTGATACAGCTTACTTTTGTGGTTACATGTTGGCAAAAAGTCGACTACACTTGCCTTTTATTACTAAATGTTGTGGATAAATGTACACAGCATGACAAAGAATGTACACAGGTTTTTATATTGCTATATTTTGTCCTTTATTCAGTGTTTCTGACTGCTAACAGGGAACTGTGGCCTGAACTTGAGAAAACATTATGCATAATATACACATGCATACCTAAAGAGGCAAGTGCACCAAAACAGCAAGACTAAAATGAATGAAAAGCATACTTCTACAAAAGCTACCAGTAAAAGCAAAAACAATAATGAAGTCAGTATCACTGCATTGGTCATCTTATGATGAGGAATGGCATTCACATTGTTTGTTTTCTGGAGAGAGAAGGGATGCTTCGAGTTGGAACATTTAGGTATAGCTACTTGTGTCTCACTTGATATCACCCAACCAGAACTGACCAATTTTATCACACATTTATTCCTGAAATGTTTGTTTTCTCATTTGAACTGCACAAACTGAACGCAAGTATTAGTTACGTTACTTGTTTTAGATTAGTTCATTACTACGCAGCTCAACAAGACATTACTTTGGTAACTTTGTGACTTAGCAATTGCACGTTCCATGAGGAATATTGAAATCGCCATTTGTGGTGTAAATGATATTATCTGATTTCATTTTTTACTCTCTGTCCCATGGCTATGGTTTCCAATGGTTTCTACAAGGGGGTATCTAGCAAACTTAGAAACTCGTTAACTTATCAACCCAGGATGGGAATGGGAAGGTGTCTAGGTTCATATGTTTACTGATCAAGGTAAGGGAGTGGGTTAACTAAAAAAAAAATACAGTGCCAGTGTTTGCACCCACATGACCCAATCTTGATCATACCCACGCCATCACATGCTGTACGTATGTATGCAACGTACAACATGTTGCTCACAAATGCAAAGGCACTGCAGCTCTGTAAAACAGTAACATGCACTGCCAGGTTATGAAACAAAAAGGGCTCGACTAGACAGCAGTGTCTTCAATATAGTGAAGGTGTTGGGACTTTGGGCACCGAACACTAGGGATGCTGCCTTGGAGGCACTTGTGTTCAGAGCTGTGGGATGGATACAACCTTTTAGGATTCTCTGTGCATCATCCTGGGATAATTGTGAATAGTGGACTGCTAGTGAACGTATGCCTAGTGGACTTCTGAACAGCGACCATGTGCATAGTGAATAGCAAACTTGCGAGCAGAGCACATGAGCAGTATTTTTAGGGAGTGAGGGGGATGAGAATTTATGTTAGGAGCAGCAGAACAAGTCTGGAGACAAGTTCAATTTCTCCTCTTTTTTTCATTACAAGCAAACAAAAGGGATTATTTATTCATGTCACTAGAGTAATACTTGCAATGTCACACAGCAATGTCGTTTCCACGAAACCCCCACATGTTGCAGGATAAATTACTTACTTGGGCTTCATGCATGTCGTTGCAGTTGGACGGCATCAGTGAAGTCCGTAATTCCGTGTAATACAAAAACATTACAACTGTATTCCCCATGTTTTGCCGCTAATAATGGCCTTTTAATATTTCAGTTTGCTGTGCACAAACAACATATCAATTATGGTAGCACCATATCGCTAGAGTTACAACTTTTTGGTTTTCCTATAGGCTGTGTAAACACCTGCCAGAGAGCTTTAAATCGATGAGTTTTTCTTTTGAAAAGTGTTGATTTTTCTGTGCTTAAGAGCATGGTTTTGATGAATTCTGGTCCCACTCACTGCTATAACGTTCAGATTGTAGGGGGAAACACGAAGAACACACAGCCTCAACAACACAAAGACATCTATTGGTTAGTCGTATACGGTCACCGGGGGGGGAGGTATCTTTATTATGTAAAAAAAATAGGAGGGAAAGGTTAGCTTGCGCCATGGCGGGTTGCTATTCCCAGCAAAGAAAGGCAAACAAAAAGAAAAACAAACCACCAAGGGCAATGCGATGGACATGTACAGTACTGGCATGTGTATGGCTATCAGGTAACAGTTGTGTTAGTGAGCTTCAGGACGTGTCTTTAAGCGGGCCATCGTTGCACAAGAAAGGGTAAATATATTGCGTTTTATGATGTATGGTGCTAATGCCATACAAGCATAGCCCAGGCAAGTTCACGGCAGGTAATAAGATAGACCTCAAACAACCGACAAAAACTTGTCTGGTACCTGCTACATTTTAATGTAGGTGTTCTCTCATTACCTCGAGCTACGATAATTCATACTTTTGCATACTTCATGTCACCTCCATGTTTATCTCACAGTTTTCAGTGTATTGAAAAGCTTATTAACTGAACGGCATTTTTGCTTAATCAACATTTTTCATTCCCTTGTGAAACCCTCCTACTGGCAGAAGATGGCTTCCGCATGTTGCTGACGCCACCTCTTGAGACACCCTCCTTTGAACATAATGCTCACCTCCAGATGCCTGTCTCCTAAAGAAGGCACCCTTACTGCTTGGGCTTTAGCTGACATCAGACATTTAGTTTTGAGGACTGACGTGTTAAGCTAGTAACCATCGACATGCTTCTTTTGAATATCTCTGCCGTTATTAACTTATGCCTGCTTTCTTGTGTCCCCACTCGTAATAGTGCTTCTTTAGAGGAAAGGCTAAAAAATGTGAGCTGCATCATATATTTGGAGTAATTTATGACAATTTGAACAAAAATATGTAATGACCTGGGGTTTGAATTAATGAGTCTACTGTAATTTGGTGTTCTACACAACGTCTTGCAATTATGCCCATATGAAAAAGTTGCATGCAGGGCCAGTCCATTCATTTTGCTTCGTTATGCTGCTTCCTTCTGATTTGTTTATTTATGCCTTCAGGGCAGAGCAATGTGATGCTTGATGAACTTTGGCAATTGCTTTTGTACTGCACCATTTTTTGAAACCCGCAAAAAACGTACTCTGAAAACAACATGACAGGATGCAGTCTTTTCGTGTTGTCTTCAACATTTGCCCATTGCTCAGGGTTGTTTGCCATGCAGTTTGTCCACCAGCTTGCCTGCATTTATGCTGTTCTATCAGTGATTGTAGGTCAAGTTATTGTCATGCAACCACATTATTGATGGAAGTCACTGAAAAGGCTAGTGAGCTGTAGGACTCTAACCCACCTCTTCTGGATTACCGGTCCAGGGCTCTACCAATTGAGCTAAGCTAACACACCTCCCCAGCGACTTCCAAGGGTGCGTCATCTGAAGGGACACATTAACTACTCTCTCTCTCATTCATCCTTCTTTCACTCTTACATTTTTGCTCACTCATACACGCATTCATACGACGGTATCGACACAAGTGGCAACTGTTGAACATGAGAGAATTAATGTTCTGAGGCTGGAACACATAGAAAGGACAAATACATAAAAATGCATTATTGTTTGTTTGTTATGGTCATGCTTCCTGCTTCTAAGACCAGATAGCACTTGTCTTTGCTATACTATCTGAAAGACAGATGAAGAAACACAATTGTGTTTAATAAAGCTCATGTCTTGCAGCCACAGCAACCATTTTGTTGAGTGAAATGATCAAGCCCACTCATGCTCTGTTATATTTGTTGTTTATTATTATACTATTATTGTTAAACTAATATTAATAATATAACTAATTATATACTATTATGTTTTATTATTATACTGCATAGTCTTATACGTGGTTGCAGATACCCAGCGCAGGTCTCATCCATCATACAGGCTACAAAGCACACTTTTCGTAAAAGCAAGGGATAGTGGTGTGTGTGTGTGTGGGGGGGGGGGGTATGTTTATTATATTAAAAAATAGTAGGGAAAGGTTAGCCTCTGCTATGGCGGCTTCCTATTCCCAGGAAAGAAAGAAAAGGGAAAGACAAACCAAAGAAAAACAAGTGGTGTAAGGTTTTTAACAAAAGCTCTGTCTTTTCAATGCAGTCAACTTTTGATCAAACACAAGCATGCGTGATGACAATGAAAACATCATAACCACCAGGCCTATCAACACAACCCCTTTGTTTACATTGATATAATGTATGTCTGTATGTATGCAGGTGTTGGAAGGTGGGTGCAGGAGAAGACTTTCCTCTTGATCTCAGGGCTTTGGGGGAATGCCCCCCTTTTTGTACATAGGCATTAGACAGGGCACCTTATATTCTTTCATAAGGCATATTTTTACAGGACTTACATGCATTTTGATTACTACAGGTAGCGTCTATTAAATGATAAGGTTCTGTTATGTGTCATCAATATATTTACTAATAGAATCACTACCCCTCTGATACCAAACATACCTAAATATGGCCTCACATCCTGTGAGTCCTACCAGAAGTCTGCTTACCACAATTTACAATATTGCAGATTAGATTTCAAAAACTGCAGCTGCTACATGGAATAAACTGCCAAAGTGTAAACACCCCATTTAATTGTTACTCCTTTTGTTGTCCACGTCCCATTTCTTTTGGACTTCTTTCGTGAAGGTCCCCAGTCTGAGTATTTTTTTTTATTTATTTACTGACACACTGCTCGTACACTGATGAAATGTGGGAGTATGAGGCCGCAGCCTGAGTTCATAAACAACAACTGAATTCATAAACAGTTGGTGCTATTGGAGAGCTTTCTTATCGCTAAAGATGAGTTGTGCAGTGAGTAGCTTATTTGTATATGCTCACTAATTAAATAAATATAACTTTTGAATTTTACTTTGAACACTTTTGGGTAAGTACCTGGGCCTGCTTGCACTAGACATCTGCTAGGGTCCTAACCTTGAGGAATTCCCTTTGGCGCAGGCTTGCTAGTGCTTGTGTCACATGCTACTGACATAAACTTTCCTATAAGCGAAATGCACTGCCAGAGCTGTGTCAAAGGAAATGCCTCAAGGTTAGCATCCTAGCAGAAGTTTCGTGCAAGTGGGCCAGTACCTCCAGCAAAAAATATTCTGAGAACGAACTGCATTGACACTAAGTGACTTTTTCAAGTTATTAGTTGGATTCTGTTTACATATTTCTTGCGTGAAGCATTGTACAAATGTGCTCTTTGGCTGCTGTCAGTTGTGTGTTCATCCGCGTGGTTCACACATAGGGGGCGGAAATTAAGGGTCACATGGAAGATACACTTCGCTTTTCATTCGTCTTCTCCAGTGGCGTAGCCAGACCTCCAAGGTAGAGGGGGCTCGATACATAAAAAAAAAAAAATCCCCCCTCCTCCGCTGATCCTGGGTACGCCCACAAGCTCATGCTTGCGCACACAGCGAGATGAGAGATGAAAATACAGAATATTTGAACGTTTAATAATGAGTTTATATATTGGGTGTCATGAGCTGTGAGGCCGCCTCACGAGATTTCAAGTAGTTTCGATTGAAATACATGTGTCAAGTGTGAACAACACACACTTGTTTCCTGACTGTAGGTCCTCTATGCCCACTCCGAAGAAGAGCTCGATGAAGCGACAGCCAGCCCTCAAAGTCAGTCTCACCCAAAGCGATGCTGCTCGATTACAATTTCTGTCTTTTTATTACAAATATCCAATCATTACATTATTCTTTATTTGACACTATCATTTTCCTTCAATACAAGTCACACCACATCTGTCGTTCGATTGACTCGCCTGCAAGTTTGTTGCGGTTGTTGATGTTGCAAAATATAAAAAAAATTACAAAAATTCCCTAGAGTATAATAACTATTGGGACCTGTCTACTAGTGTGTGCTGACATTTGTAAGTACTTATTATCTGTATGGAGATATAATAAGTACAACAAGGTCTTCACTTTTGCATTGAAATACAGATAGCCTGTTTGTGTTCCTGCCTTCAGTGTATGTCTCAGCCTTAGCATTACGCACTCTAAAGCAACACATAGCATGACACATCGTATTGACAGTTCAGTACAGTGGATCAATTCTACGCACCCTGTTTACTCACAGCATATGAATTATCAGTGGAGGCTCCTAAATGACAACTGTTTTGACGCAAGAGACTGTTTTGATGTGCTTCGAATGTGGGTCGAGGCACATACTAAATCAGACAGGGAAAGAATGACATTGACATTAACAGTCCGACAGGACATGCTGTTCCTTGTGTGACAGTTTCCGAACGTTCAAATTAACAGTTGTTGCCCTCTTGCTTCATATGGCGTAACACATTTTCCGAATATCTGTCTGGTTTCAACTATAACTTCGTAACGTTCCGTCTCATCTACAGTCCAAGGGGTAGTCAAATTTGACCCACCCTTGCTTGTAATCCAAACACATAGTAAAGAACTTCAAAATTACGTGCGTGTTCCAACCTAACCTTGTTCTCCAGTACATTTCACCATCCTCCGCCCTGCCCT
Organism: Ornithodoros turicata; assembly: GCF_037126465.1. NCBI lineage: Eukaryota > Metazoa > Arthropoda > Arachnida > Ixodida > Argasidae > Ornithodoros > Ornithodoros turicata. The sequence goes on from NC_088201.1 coordinate 124,370,158, forward strand.
GTGGGCGATGCGTACAATTTACAAATAGCCACCGTCGGCGTCCGTACAGCAAACGCATCGGGTTCTCGGGGTTTTCTGCTGCCGCCGCCGCCGCTCTTCTGTATCGGTCAGGGTTTCGAAATACGCTGCCGGTTCGCTGGATTTCTACCCATCTATGCTCTGATTAATGTTAGCCAAACGCATAGCGCACATTCCACGACATCTCCTTTTCTGCTTTGTCGGTTTAAGCAGAACAGACGCTCCCGTCTGTTTTTCGCAACAGTTCCTCTGTTTTATGTAATCGTTTTTTTCACGCTAACGGTCCGAAACTATCTAAAAATATCAATTCTGTGCAACTATAAATAAAGGCATCTGATTAGATGATAATACAACTTGGAGCAGTCACTTCTACATTTTTGCAGCAAGCGGGTTTTGCCTGATGTCCAACTTACTGTCTATAGCTTTAAGCAAAACTATTGATAGTTAAATGAGTAGTCTCAACTATCGATAGCACTATGGATAGTGCTTGGATGACTATCGCCCATCACTACTCTGATCGCTATGTATAAGGGCTGGATCCCGCACAGGAGGGGCTCGTGGGAGAGAGGTGCGGTACCCGGCCGCCATGTTGGAGGGCCCAATGGCGCAGGCTATTCCCAAAGGAAACAATGGGAAGCTATCTCATTTGGAGCATTTGTTGCGCTTTAAACGCTCCTCATATCTGATTAGCACACATATTTCTTAGAAGTCAGTGTGCTGATGTATTCCAATCGTGTTTCAGCGTTGTTCCTGCAGTTTGCAAGATGGGGTCGTTAGTTACGTGCACGGGAAGCATAAAAATAAAGACATTCGCTGAATGACAATGTATAAAATTAATTCCTTTTGCTCAGAAAGGGTTTGCACTGTTTGTTATTGTGAGGTAGTTCCCTTTTGTGTGTGTGTGTGTGTGTGTTTGTGTGTGGTTTGCGTTTGCTATTGTGTGGTTCGTTAGGCGTTGAATATTGTTCTCGTTTGGCTTTTTCCATAATCCATTGTTCAGTTCCCTTCCATTGTTCAGTCGTTACAGAAAGTCGAAGGGCTGTGCACCAACAGCGCACGAGAGCCCAAGAGCGCATTGGGAAGTACTTCAGGAGTGATTGCACTTGCGAAGTTAACACACCCTTACAAAAATTATTGATGAGTTTCTGATGTAAAGACAATGTATTTTGACATCTTGCACATCAGAATTTCTTATGAATTTTCTGATGAGTTTCTGATGCATTTCTGTTTAAAATTGGCCACAGAGTTTCTGATGACTGTGTGATGATTGAAATTCTTGAGAGTTTATAAATGTGTTTCTGTGAATTTTTTTGTGTGTTTCTGACTAATTTGTGATGCAGTTAGTTGAGCATCTGATGAGTTTCTCGGTAGTTTCTGATGATAACCCTGTTGCATGTAAAAGCTAAAGGGAAACTCGCATTCTAAACACGGAAAATAACCTGATCACATTGGAAAATGCTGGCGCCAATGCTGTTACCCACTCCGGCCATTTCATACTCAGGAAACAGGAATGACGATGAAAACTACTTTATTTCTCTGGATACCATTGAAGCTGTTCTTAATCTGGACCACGGTCGTGTCATACTTGCTGCAAACATAACCTGCAAAAAAAGGACCATGCTTATGAGCCACTGCAGATAACGCAACATATGTGATACTCAGGATTAACAAATTAATATTAACGAGTGGGAAACGATTATCGGGACTGCATCGCGTGCCTTCCTATCGTTGCCTTATACTTCGTTCTTGCGGCATGTATTTTTATGAACACCTGAAGTAGAAAGCATTATCTCGTACTAGTCGGTGAATGTACCAGTTTGTATAGCAATTCAAATGCAAGCAGCCCTGTGTGATATCAAAATGTGAATGATCATGGCTGGGGGCATGGATTACGCTCATGGAGGAAGGAAACACAGGAGCGGCCGTTTCGAGCAGATTTCCGTGGGACCCCTCTGGCGGTCGCTCCTGTCAAAACCGCCATTACTTCCTGTCCACCACGTGATCCTCTCTAAAGTTTCGGTTTGGCAACGCTTTGTTGCTCGCGCTGCTCTTCGTGCTTTTATGCTCTTTCAAAGTCATTTACTCTTAAAATGTGAGCACCACTGCGGAAACAACCTTTTGTTAACGTGTTCTTACCGCGGTTGCGGCTGTCGTTCAACAGAAAGCAGCTCTGTCACGGGAATAACGTTTCCTTAGTAAGCACGTACTTGACCGGTTGTTTCGTACCCCTGCCTGTGAGAGAGTCATCTTGAATCGTTCCTTTGCAAGCTGGCGCTGTGCTACAGCTGCAGATTCAATTGATTTCCTCCATCCTTGTACAAATTTGATTACTGGCATGCTTTACCACTTCAGCAACAAACACACAAAACGCGGCCACGTCATCCACAAACATCGCTGCCGCGAATGATGTTTCTAGTCCTGCGTGGTTGTTCTGCAGACCCTGACCGGTCTTGTAGTAGAAGGGTAAACCAAGAGTAAACCTCCGAACAGACACAAATAAAGCTGGACGCGCGGCGGTCATCACAATGCAGATACTGAACTGCAAGACAGTCACGGCTCCCGTCGTCTGCTTTGGGAGCTGCCCTGCGCATGCTCTTGGGGTCACGTGAGCGATCACATGGTAGACAAGAGCATCCCAGAATGCAGTGCGAAGCTGGCACGCCCGTCCAAATGGCAAAAAGTTGGAAGGGCCGCTCCTGTGTTTCCTTCCTCCATGAGTACGCTACAATACAGAGGAGTGCAACAAGAATGTTGCACATCTGACAGACTCGAGGCTCACAAATGTACGTACCAATAAGTGCATTCACCCGCACTGGGTCAAGTGCTTCTTTTACTGGTCCATGCTTTCTGGCGTTACATCCTGTGCCGAACAGGGACTTCCCACGCAGTTCCTCCTCAGAAAAAAGGTTGCGCAGCAGACTCCTCGCAAATGTCGTCGGTGCCCCACGGCAGAGCGAGTGAAGCCTGTCGAGAACGCCCTTCTCAACATGGACTCCTCCACCTATGTTCACCTGCACAGCCCATTGAAACAAATTTGCATTGCAAAAACTTTGTAGCATTGTACGCACAGTAGTCTAGCTCTCTGTTTAACCTGTGGCTGAACGGACGTATCCGTTTTCTGCAATATATGTCCACCAAGTGATTAAGTACCTAAGTTGACTCAACCAATTTCTGAATGAAAATTCATGAGTTGTAAAGCCGGAGCTGTTCACAGCCTTTGGAGGGAGAACCATATTTGCCTAAGCAGTCGATACTGACCATCCCTGTAAAACAAGTTATTGCCACGGATGCCTCTACGAGCAAGTGATATGGTCATAAGTTGTTCTGCAGACTTCATGTGAGACCAGCGTTATGCAGGATAGGGACTATGCCAAACATAGTATTGCCAGATACTAAAATAACATTTTTGTAACTATTTTGCTTTGCTGTCAGCGAAGCTTGCGACAGTATGCACTTTGCTATCAACACCGTGCGCATGAGCCTGTCTGCACAGTAGGCCATTTGGTCAGCAGGCAAATGAACACTGTGAATTGATTCTGAAATACTGGGAATCAGAAGCTCCATACTCTGACCATTCCTCAAAATCATAACTTTCGTAAATGTTATACAAAAAATGTGATCAACAAGAGACTACATATGCAATAGCACATGGGAGTATGTGACGTAGCATATGAGACATTAGCACTACGTTTTTTTTTTCTGGCACTAATTTTCTAATTGTTTGTACTCAAATATATGGACTTGCATTAAGAACATCATTTACAAGAAACATGTGAGCAGCATGGTCAATGAAGATGCAGGAGTGTAAAAGACGTGCATGTACAATATCCTGATTTGGCTGCTGCATTCTGCACCCGAGCCGACCAGTGTCAGGCGACTTGAAAACTTGGGGGCAGAGTTGAAATGTAAGACTTATCTTGTCACTGAGTATAACCTCCCATACCAGATTACGAAACAAATGCAGGGTCTGAAGATGTTTCACAATATCGTTAACATAGGAATATGCAAGCCATGTGCACAGACGTGCTTCCATGACATGGCAAGAGCATTGAACAAAGAGTTGATACGTTTAAAAACACTCTTTCACTGGGGCTGTGCAATTTTCACATCTCAAACTACTACTATAAGCAGCAGCGGAGATAATTTCAAGCTTGTTGTAGTCTCCTCATAATTTTAAAACCACTCAAGATTGAAGCAGACTAGTATTTTACACTGCTTACTGTCATGTCCAGCTGTTCCCTCTCTTGTCGCCAAGTGCCGAGGAAGCTTCTGTACTGCTTAAAGCATTTATAGGAAGATATCTATCTGTCCAGCTCATTGAAAAAATGCCACATAAGCCACAGAGCAATATTCTCTGCCAGCCTTGGACTGCCCTATTTATTTCATGTCTCGTGCCGTGATGCATGTATCCTCAGAGTGAAAGACATAATAATCGGCTGATGAATTAGCACATGGATACTTGTTTCGACCAGTGCAATTATGTTTCTTGGTGTTTACCTGACTGACTGTGTCATGTACTGCTCGCGACACGGTTGTCTGAAATCTCCAGTGTGTGGCAGAGCGGTCCCCTATGGGCGGTGTCGCGCTTGAGGGAACTATACCAATACCGACTCCTAAGGGAAGCCGCGCGCAGTCGCCACCTGTCGGGAAAAGTAACCCTCGGATACCCGGGTGTCGTCTGATAGCAAGAGAGTGCGAGAGAGGGATAGCGGCCTCCCCTAGGAGGCTGTATTGGTATAGCTCCTTCGTGCGCGACACTGCCGGTAGGGCACCGCCAGCCACAGGCTAGAGGTTTCAGACAACCGTGTCCCGAGCAGTACTACAGTAGTGTACAACGCAAGGGTCAACAAAAGAACAGTCCGTCAACAATAACAGAACTGCTGATCTGCACAAATAGCATCTAGTGCTTGTCATCTTTAAAGCTGCAATACCTGTGCATCTTTAGGAGAGGGTGGGAATAAAATGATGTAATGTGACGGAATAATCACTCTGCTTTGTGGAAAGTTCACGCTGAGCCCGTAAGTTTACTTGGCGGAGGACCTGGGTGCACTGCATTTGTGTCCACTCAGGGCTTGCACATGAATTGTAACAGAGCTTTTGACTGGGAGTCTTCCTTTCACATCTTACACCTGTATATGCGTTTTGGTAAAACTTAAATTTTGACAAATTCTTGAATAAAACAAACAAGCTGTGGAGCCCATGATATCAAGCAACTGTGAGGGATGAACCAAACTAATACGTAGCAAAAATTTGCTGGTTTCAAACATTACTATAGAAACAATACTCAATAAAAAATATAAAAAAAAAACTGTTCAGCTTCCGCAGTTGCGCCTTGTTTTGAGGACTCAATCCTGTGGGTTAGCTTTCGCAAGTGCCGCACCATTTTATAGGAGCCTGGAGAGCATGAAGGTAGAAACAAGTGAGCACTGTAATTAAGAAAAGCTGCATAAAAAGTGCACAATTGACCCACAATGACACCATTGACCACCACAAGGACAGGAAAGGGCACAAAGCAATCTGCTTCTGTTTGTAAAACACAAAAACTGACATACCGTAGTTGTTTTCTGCCACTTTCAGGCGTTCCTCCAAGGTTTCCACGTATGTTTGCAGCTCCTTCAATCTCTGTCTCGAATCGCAATTGCACTGAGATGAACTTGCCGTCTGGTTTCATGCGGTTATGCAGGCAAAGTGTGAACGCACATAAGTTTCAAACGAAGTTACGGTTACAGTTAGTGAAGTTACTTTAGTTCTTTATAAATACATACACCGCTGCACACACGCCGATATCCAAACTGTAATAGCGAAGTGACAGTGTATGAATGGGCATAAAGTGGTTCACCTTCAGTAACTTAGCGGCCGGCTCGTCTGCCATCTCTTTTCTACGGCCGCTGACTTCCACCACGGCACCGCGCTTGGCAAGCTTTATATGCCGGCGCTCCATCAGTTTCTCAGAGCCTGCGATATATTACGACAAAAAAAATCCGTCACAACATGTTCATGAGACCCATAAACATTTTTTGCAACGCTCCTGACACCACTAACACTCACCGAAATCAAGCAGCTCCGCCGTGGCCGGTTGTTCCCCATATTTCCCCTGTAGCTGACCAACGTGCCACGCAGTGTGTCTATGGAATTTTCCTCTGTCATCAAACGAAAGCCAATTGCCACGTCCGTAATAACAGCTTACGCTATACACGTCCCACGATTCTTCCGTCAGCCACTTTACCAAAATATACATTATAACGTACCGTAAAGGATGCTACCATACGCAACACACATTCAACAGCGCAACAGCTACACAACTGCAACAGCAACCACAGGCGAATATGGCGGGCTGGCTGGCTGGTGGCTACCGTTGCTCGGCCCCTGGACGAAACCGACATCTGCTCAGATCGCGACAGCGGGGAAGACGAGAACGTCGCACAGTCAAGCGAGGACATTTCGCAAGAGTCATCATCGAGCGACGACGACTCTTGCAACTCGGAACCTGAAGAGATTTCGGACAGATCCAGCGAACTGGTAAGTTACATGCCCGCGAAGCGAATGCTGGTTCATACTCATTTGTTTACAGCAGAACCTTTTTTAACTGAAATCCTTAACTTTTCCAGGAGCACCGCTCTACTCAGGAGCAAAGTTGTCGAGAGCGCAAAGCCTGGTGATGGTGATGGCACACAGTCTGAGGCACCACTCATCAAAGGAAGGAACAGAGAGCCTCCTTAAGTTACTTGATGCACACATGCCTCAAGGTGCCAGGTTTCCCACAACAAAGTTTTTTATTTTTCAAGAACTTTTCTTCTATGTCAGAATGCAAGCGAATGTCTCACACTTACTGTCCTGAGTGCTCTGAGTACCTCACTGCGGAACCGTGTACAACTTAAAGTGTACAGTGCTCACAGTGTAGGTCAACACAAAATGTGGCTGAGCTTCTGGAATCCGGTTCGTTCTTTTTCACCCTGGACATTGACTCACAAATCAAGCAAGTGCTCTTGAGCGGAAAGGTTTCTCAAACCCGAAGTGGTCGTTCCTATGATGTTCGTGACATCACTGAGAGTGCAGCCTACAACAAGCTGCCCATGACACATGACGACATATCGGTCACGTGGAACACTGACGGCGTTCCTTCGTTCGAGTCATCTGGGCACAGTGTGTGGCCACTGTTACTGCAAGTTAACGAGCTGCCATACAAAGAAAGGGTCCAGAAGCTTCTGCTTTTTGGATTATGGTTTGGTACAAAAAAGCAAAAAATGAACAGCTTTTTTAGGCCCTTTGCACAAACCATGAACCGGCTTTCATCAGAGGGTGTTGCTTGGACGACTGACAGTAGGCAGGACAAGATATGCCGCGTCTGCACAGGGCCATGCACTGTGCACACGGTGGCGCGGTGCATGGTCATGAACATGAGCCAGTTTAATGGTTCCCATGGATGTGCGTGGTGTGAACACAGTGGTGAGGTGGTGGACAAAGGCAGGGGGCACACCCGTGTCTATGCTATGCAGAAGCCCGCAGCTAGGCTGAGGACTCACGATCGCTTTCTAAAGCATGCCCAGCAGGCGCAGAAGAGGGGACAGCCTTGTCTGGGAGTGAAGGGCCCTAGTGTTCTTTTCTTAATGACATTTTTTAACTTCTGTAGTTCATTTGTTGTGGACTATATGCATGCCGTGTGCAATGGTTTCGTCAGAACAACGGCATTTTTGTGGTTCAATCACAAGAGGCGTTCAGAGTACAAGATTGGGTGCTACATTCCAGAGATTAACGACAGATTGCGGGATCTCACTCCAGTTTGGGGAGTCGGCTTCCACGATCACTATCAGAAATGAAGTTCTGGAAAGCATCAGAATGGCGTGATTGGATGTTGTACTTTTCACCCATTGTTCTGAAAGATTATCTCCCAAAGCCGTACTACAAGAATTGGACAAAGTTTGTGCGGATCATGCACTTCTGCTTGCAGTCACGTGTACCCATGCACAAAATTGAAGGTGTCAAGAAAGCCATGGAAGAGTTTCTGGAGGAGTACCAGAAACTATATGTTGGCAAAAGGGCAATGGTGCAGGCCAGCTGGTACATGGTGAAAAAATTTGGAACCCGAGAAAGGGACAGAGGAGGGACGACACGACACGTTCTCGAGAACGTGTCGTGTCGTCCCTCCTGTGTTCCTTTCTCGGGTTCCAAATTTTTTCAACTATATGTTGTCTGCAATATGACGTACAGTGCTCACATCCTTCTCCACATGGTGGATCATGTAAAAGAATGGGCACCACTATGGGGTTTTTCAGCTTACCCATTTGAGTCAATTAATGGGAAGCTGGTACGGTTTGTGAACGGGACAAGATATGCCCATTCACAGATTGTGGAGAAGTTCTGCATTCTGCGAAGCCTTCCGCAAGTCCTCTCCACAGCCTTCGACTACCAAAATGAGGACCTGAGGGCATTTGTTACATCTTTGCTGAAAGGCTACAACCTGCGAAAGACTAGTTCGAAGTGTGGCAACGTTACTCTCCACGGAAAGGGACAGCAAGGAGATTGTGACATGACATACAAGGAAGTGACGGTCGGCACGTTTACCTACTGTGTGAACTCAATAGACAAATCACGGAGGAAGAACTCCTTTGTTTCAACTAGTGAAGACGTGTTTGGCTCTGTCATCAGTATTTTTACAACCTGTATTGAGCGGCCTTGCACGGTGAATGGCCATGTATGTCTAAAAGTCCGAAAACTGCGTGTTCTGGATATTGTGTTATCCTGTAGCTGGCTGCAACTCTGTTCGCTTTGCAAGCCCAGAATGTAAAGAAATGTATTGCACTCTGTTGCTGGGGGAGAACAATACTGTCAGTGATCCCTGAGGAGTATGTTTTAGAATCTGTTTAGTTCGTTATTGATTATGCTAGGCGAATATGCTGTGCCAATATTCTAATTCGCATTATCAAAGTGAATATTTAACTTAGTATCTGAATATAATTTCTTCTACTAAGCAGATATGTTCGAATAATTGGAAATAGTCCATTGCAAGCTACGGAATGGAAAACCTAAGACCTATTTCGCATGAAAGACAGTTATTCTTACCTTTACACATGTGTAATTTAGGGAAATTCGAGCACCCCTAATTGGGGAATATTTAAAGTTTTTGTTGGCAAGGGTGGCACGTATGCCAGTTTTAGCTGGTAAATCACACTACCATATGCCCAGTACTCCTCAAAACTTTTATTTATGAACATTTAACTATCTTACTGCTTTTCGGCCTTTGTAGCAATGAAACAGTGCATTGGAACCAGTGTTCCTTTCTGCTTCACTTTCACTGTGCCTGTATGTTTCACTCAGGCTTTAGATTACTCGCTTCGAAACTCTTTCGGTTTTATTAATTTTCGGTTTGGTTATACAAGTACTTGCTTTGATTGTTCAGCTCTTCGCTTTGTATTTGCTTCGGTTTCAAAAATCAGTATTCGCACGGGCCAAAGACTATGCAGCTTTCTCTCTCTCATATCCATGTACTGTGTATTTGTGCGTGTGTATGTCTGCTAAATACAGAATTGATAACACATTGATATAGCTGTCATGCCTTCTGTTTGTAAAAGAAAAAGCAAGCATCCACAGTGGAAAGTTGCTATTTACTGAACCCCAGAATTTGCTATGTGCATGAGATTGTATTTTTAAGTGTGACTATTATCATCTTCATGTGACCTCATCCGTTGTTAATAAAAGCACTTGTACAGAGGTAGTAGCTACCTGAAAACCGAAGCAACTTGCAGTTGGTGTCTTTGATAAAAGTACTTCTTAGGTGTGTGTCTGAGCATGTGCACAGACTGCACTAAGAAATTTGTCGTACGGAAGAAGTACGAGAATCCCATAACACAAAGAGTTTGTAAAACAATGGAGCACCTCTAAATCTGCTTCATAGACAAGCCATGAAAAAACATGATATACTATTGTGATTACTGTTGCTAGTATTATTTGTTCTGAAAAAAAATATTTGACTTCACTTCTTCCTGCAAAGCCTCTAAAGAAAGCAAACACTCAAAAGTTGAGAGCTCTTCACTGCCGAGTCATTTTACTACAGAGATAAATATAAAATGTAGCGGGCTTGCAGTACACTGCAGTCATCGGGAAGCATGTGAACGTAACTGATATGGAACATTTGATGTATGGCTTTATGGTTATGGTGGCTGGTGATTTAGACAGCATACTTCTTAAATGCGTTCGTTGCAAAATGATTCCAAACAACATTGAAGCGTAAACAAACACATTCATTACAGTCCGTGGATTGGGCGCCTCCTGCACGTCCGGTCTCGGTTTCCTTAGTTTTGTTGCGAGCTATGAATATATCTTACCCGATGATTTTGTAACTTTAGTAAAACCGCGGTTGCGCTGCAGTCGGTGCACTCACGCGATGACAAAAACGAGAAAACCAAGTTTCACATAATACCGTCCTTAAAATCAGACTATTTTTTACAGTGCTGATTTCAGCAACCGTTTGAGCAATGACAGGTACATTCTAATGATTGTGTACATCAAAAGCTAAGCAGAATTGCTATGATAATTTCTCATCGGAAAAGTTGATGTCAGTGCTCAACAGAATTCCTGATGCAAGTGTAATGCGGAAACGCATTAGACGTTGAATTTCTCATGTGTTCCTGATGACTCATAAGGAACACATCCGGGTTGATATCAGAAATTCAATAACCATTTTTGTAACTACCCTGCTGCAGCAGGGTAGTTTCATTTATAATCGACCAAGGGGCGCCGGTGACGTTTTTATTTTCTTCGGGAAAAAATAATTATTATTCCTAATCCAAAAACAAGGAAAATAAGTCTGGTCGCAGGTCTCTGCTTTATTTCGTTCTCGGTCTGCGAGGCTCCAAATAAATGAGCGCGATTTGGGCAGTTCCGGCCTTTCCAAATTTGGCGTGGTCGATCCACCGAACGGCTGCTCTCTTCTGAAAGCAATTTTTATCACTGGCAGAATGGATGGTGAAGATTTGTGTAGCCGATTAAATTCCGTGGCAAAGCCGGGAAAAAATATCGAAAAAAAAATCGCATAAACAGGCGCATGTGAGCAGACGTCCACCTGTTCTCAGTTACAGCGGCACCCTGAGGCGGCCTACCTTCAAAGGAATAACCCTATGGGGAGACGCGGGTGGGCTGCAGAGTGCGCTTTTGTTGAATAAGTTGCAGTCATAACAGTCGAGGTACGTCTCTGTTTTGTTAACCTCTAATGACGTGGCCTTCAGCAGAAGGTAAAGGAGTAAAAAACGTCATTCTCTGACTCATAGGATCCAAAAGCGACCAGGCCGCGGGAAAACAATTCGCGCGCCCTAAATAAATAAAATAAGCAGAAATTTTATTTTATAATATCAGAGAGCGGTGTCCAAGGCACGTCTGCAAAAAATATAAATAAAATTGAAGATGGCCTTTTTGAGAAAAACGGGCACGAAAACAGCGGTTTTCTGGCACCCCTTCGCGATTACGGCGTCACTGTAGACGGATGCATGAAGGTATGATAACGCGCTATACACTAAACGAAAGAGTAAAAAAAAAAGGTCTTTCATCTCATAACTTTCGTCATATTCGCAAATCGTGGGACCACGTAAGAAATTGGCAAAGTTGCCCTAGCAACGTCCACGAAGGCGTTTTCGCGATTTCTTTTGTGCCTTTTTTCTCGGCTTTGCCACAGAATTGAATACACAAATCTGCACCACCCATTCTGTCAGTGATAAAAATTGCTTTCACAAGAGAGCAGCCGATCTGAGTATCCACCTGGCCAAATTTAGAAAAGCTGCAACTGCCCAAATCGCGCTCATTTATTTGGAGCCTCGCCGACCGGGAACGAAATATCGCAGAGACCGGCGACCAATCTTATTTTGCTTCTTTTTGGATTAGGAATAACGTTTATTTTTTCCTGAAGAAAATAAAAATGGCACCGGCGCCCCTTGGTTGATTATAAATGAACCTACCCAGTAGTTTACTTCTACCCTAGCTCACAAACAGCTGAATTGCTTAAAGTGATACTGACTAAAATTGGATAAAATGGCACAGTAACTTCACTGTGAACAGGACATGTAGAATTTATAGATCAATAGTGCAACACAGGACGTCTACGGCTATGAGTCATCATCATTAATTGTTGAATACTATGATTCTTGAGAGCTTCTTTCGTAGTCGTGGTCGGTCATTCACGTTTTCTGTGTGCTCCTTAGCACGATAGTGAAGTCGAATCTTGCCATAGCAGTTAGCTATAAGCTTGATGAGGCGAATGACGTGGTTTTCTTCTGGAGAGCATTTGAACATGTGCCCGTGGAGGGTGGGGGAAATGTCGTGTCTGACAGATGTGGACAAGATGTCTTGTAAGACAGCTCTTGTGAGCTCCTTGGACTTGCATATGGCAACGACGCTGTGGGGTGGCTTGACAAGCCCACCACGCGATTTGCGGTAGAGTAGAGGTCTGCTTGAAGAACTCTCTGTCAGGGCATCAATGCAGTCAGCGCAGTAGATTTTCCTTGTTACTGACTTCACTACGTACCCTGCAATGTACCCGACGACATCCTCAACTATGGCAGAAAGTTGTCCAGCATCTGGTGCTTCTGCATAGTCGTGGTCTCCACCTTCACTTGCAGAGGTGCCAAAATATCGAGAGGCTTGAGTATCAAGCTAATCGAGGCAGGTAGCTTCTGTGCTGCTGCAGTTGTCCCTGTAAGTATGTGTGTACTGTCTTGAGCTGTACAATTGCCTCCTACTGATGGCTCTGTTTGGTGGTGTACAGCAGTCTTTTGTATCCAGCCATGAAGTGTCCTGCAGTAGGATTATTGCTCCACGCACCTCTGCTTCTTAGTGCACAGAAGAAAAGCTCAAGGTGATCTTGTGAAATCTTGTAGGTAACACACACACACACACACATACACACATAAATGGGTTGATGATGTGGTGAAAAAAAAAAAAGAAAAGAAAGGAAAACGAGAGTTGTATAAGGCTCTGTGACTTTGCGCCCAGACTGTTCAAACCTCATTTTACGACTTCATGCACGATTTCAGAGCTCTTGTAATTTCCACCAACTAAAATTGAGAAACTGTGGAACCTCAATATAACAAAATTTTGTTAGCAAGCAGATTCTTGCAGTGTCATGAGTCGTGCAAAAGATGACAGATAGCCTAGCAGGGAATGTAAATTATTTTGTACCATAAATTTTGTTGCAAGTTTTATTGTGTCATATGTATGTTTACTGATGTTTCACTTCTGAAGACTTGTACTGAGCTTGTTGGCTCTACTACCACATTTAGAACTGCTGCACATCTCCACACTACACAGGTACCCTCACGTCTCCACAGGTAACCAAGCAAATTCTAATGTGTTACTGTTGTGTTTACTTTCAGGGGGTGCTGTGGAAAGTCAAACTTTGTAGGCACAGCATTGAGTCGCGCAGTTTGCCCTTTACAATCGAAACAGATCTCCTCAAAGTGTCTGCTGCAGGGCACCGAAGATATAGATGGGGCCCAATTTTTGCGATGTATCTTCTGCACCCACTTCTTCAGCACGGCTGGGCGACTATTTGGGAACCTGTATAGCAAAAGCGGCTTGTCTAGAAACTACATGGTTTTGAGAGCAGCCAAACATAATTTCTTAGCACTTAACGGCACCAGCGAAGTAGCAGTGTAAGCAAGAGCGAGTGTCACATACATGCGATACGAATAAACACTATTTTTCCTCAAAATAAAGAGCTTACCTGTGGAAAGTTAACCCCTGTCGTCTGTCCGTGCGTGGAGTGCATTCAAGACTGCAACAAGCTGCATGGCATGCCCTCTATTTTAGAGGAAACTTAAAAATCGCGGGCAGCGTCGCTTGAACTAAATCCAGACGACAGGACGTGTTGGGCCCACCGATATGGCGGCCAGTGACCACGCTGTGGCGCACCCTATGCGCGATCCAGCCATATAATATAGAGATCAGTGGGAACGAAGGGACAAGTTGAGTGTTGCCGACGTTGCAAACGCGCTGTACGCCAGAGTATATTAACAGTTCTCGCGGAATTCGTTGTAAATGTGCTCTGCAATGCCCTATTAGCTCTGTTATGCGCAGGTAAGTGTACAGTATTCGCGCTTACCCCCATGTACAGCACACACTTAATATATACTTAGTACTAGAGTACGAAAATCTGCAGAAAATGCTTCATTGGTTACAAATCATATATGTACCTGCATTTGTGTCTCTGCAGGTTCGCGATACGATGTCAATGCACGAGACACTTAATATGGCCTTTTGCCTAGAAACATATCAGAGTGACGTACTGTCCGTCGAAAGGATAGAAGGTAGCTCGTATTAACGAACCAAAGTAGTCACCTAACTGGACAATCTGCAGTAACAAGATACGAAAGGCCTGTGGGACATGGAAGCACTTGTTTAAGCTTCGGTCCCATTCATAACACTGAAAAGTGCCATTTTCAGTGAAAGGCTACGCTCCTTCTACGCAACTGACATTCAGAATTTTGGTACCATTGGAAAGCTTGTTCTTTCTTCCTTTTTCTTTCTAGCTTCCTAGAGAGCTCGTTTTTAGATGCAGTGCTCAGCGTCTGTGTAATAAATCGAGAAGTACGACCACATATCCCATTGTTGGAGTTTTCGCCCTTCCTCGCCTGCGTGCTGCGTACTCTTTCGGCGGTTTCATTTGAAATTTGAAGGGGGGACGCCGGGTCGGCGGTATCTTTCGTTGGGAGGCAAGTGCGTTCGCCATTCGCCGTGTTATACGTGTATTATGGCGCCTTTGATCGTGTTGTACTGTTCCTCGACACAAGCATCGGTCTACGAATAGCCAATCGGATTTCAGACTGAAGTGTTGTCGTGAATTCTGGCTCGATGAACACGTTCCAGCGCCGTCAGATTTGCATGGCGATGACAAGAAAATGAGATTCATGAAGCGGCAGCATCTTATATGCAGGGTGTCTAACGACTGGGAAACCAGGAATTGTCACGGAATTTCGAGTTAACTGGAAAAGTCATGGAATTGTCAGGGAATTTGCTGAAAAGTTTAAAAAATCAGGGAAAAGGATATACGGTGGAACGATAAGCAGTGACTACCTTTCAGAGCAAAGAAATCTCAATTGCCCACGACAGGCGTTGTTTACTCACCGGCCGACAGCGGTCACCATCGCCGCGTTTGCGTTCTTCGCGGCGTTTCAAAACTACTGCGTTCGGTCGTATAGTTTCGAATTACGTTGCTCGTGTCCACATGCTGTTCGCGACGTTCTCAAATGTGCACAGTTCTGTTTCGTTGACATGTCGTCTTCACATAAGTGCTCCTTCAACGCAGACTGGACAGATCCGGATGTTTCGGAGCACGCGAGTTGGATTCGGCCTGTCAAAAATGACCCGAATAGCGCGCAGTGTGTGTGGTGCGGGAAAACGTTCTCACTCAGTAACATGGGCAAAACTGCGGTGTCTAGTCGCACAGAAAGTAAGAGGCATCAAGGATGAGGTCTGTGCAGAGTATCTCTCAAGTTAGTGTGCAGTCGTTTATTAAGAAGACAGCGAGCGTGCTATCTTCGAGTTTGACCTCGGCGGACACCTGTGTGCAAGATGCCGCCAATACCACGAGCGTTTCGAGCACCTCACCATCCAGCACACATGTTACAGTGGCCACACTGGGAGGTTTTCTGTTGAAGAAAGGTGTCAGCAAGGCGGAAATTCTGTGGTGCTTAAACACAATAATGACCCATGAATCCTTCCGTTCTGCTGCCGCATCTGCTACATTGTTTCCCGTAATGTTTACCGGATGTGAAATCGCCTCAAAAATGCAGTTCGCAAAGGACAAGGTCAGGTACACGATCTGTTATGGACTAGCTCCATATTTCCAGAGCAAGCTGTTGTCTACCCTTGCTAGTGTACCGTACTTGGTTGTCGCATTTGACGAGACGCCGAACAAAGTGAGTCAGAAGGAGCAGGTGGATGTGCTAGTCAGATACTGGGACCCAAATAATTCGATTGTGAAAACGCAGTGTCTGACATAGTGTTTCCTCGGACATACCAGTGCAGAGGGCGTGTTGTTCGCTTTCAAGAAAGCTACAGAAGGCCTAAAGGACAAGAAGATACTAGGAATATCGATGGATGGGCCAAATGTAAACTTAAAATTCCTTATGTCCGTCAAAGAAAAACTCAGCGAATTTGGGGACTCTTACCGCGTTCTAGCTATTGGAAGCTGTGTGTTGCACGTTGTCAACGGCGCGTTCGAGGAAGGAGATGCTGAAACTCACTAGGACTTGTTGGTGTTCCTCTGCGGTGCATACAATCTATTCAAGTGCGTTCCTTCGCGTCGTGCAGATTATGTGAGCATCACTGAGGGCGCAGTATTTCCGCTCTTGTTCTGCGCCGTGAGGTGGCTAGAGAACAGCAAAGTGATTACTAGGGCACTTGAAGTGCATGCAAACCTGGCTCAGCATGTGGATTCCGTAAATAAAGCGAATAAGAAGCCGACAAGCAGTAGCTTCACGATAATGGAGAAGGCAGTACTGGACGGAATGCTGCCCGTGAAACTGGCATTCATGTTGTCGATTGCTGAGGAGTTTGAACCATTTTTGGCAGAATTTCAAACTGACAAACAGATGCTCCCGTTTCTTGCACCGGCATTGGAGAGCCTTTTGCGGTCTCTGCTGAGTCTAATCATTAAAGGGGATATTCTAAACGCTGCGGACTGAATTTCCACGTTGCTCAAAATTGATGTGAACCAGAGTGACAATATCATTTCCTTGTCTGCGTTTGACATTGGGCTCGCAGCCAAATCCGAGCTCCGCAAGATCAAAAAGCAGACACAGCTTACTCTGCTCAACTTCAAGCGTGACTGTGTTTCATTCATCAAAGCTTCTGTGAAAAAGATAATAGACAGGTCCTGCTTAAAGTACAAATTGGTTCAAGGAGCGAACTGCCTGGATCCCGCCTGCGCTCTGTCAAAGGAGACCAGTAAGAAGTGCCTTGTGCTTGCTCTGGAAACGCTCACAGAGTACCAGTGGCTAACAGGCTTGCAAGCAGAAATCGGTCATATGTGAAAGTTTGCTCACTGAGCTCGACACAGACATGCCTGAAGAATTTTGAAAGAAAATAGCAACGGCTGGATGCCCTTTGGTTGGAGCTGTGTAAAGAAGAGAATGACCTTTCATTTGTTGGACCTCCAACCACATGCAAAGGATGATTTCATCATCCCTTGCATGTCGCATGGCAATGCATCTTTTGAAAGAGGTTTTTCTGTCAACAAAGAATGTGTCGTTGAAAACCTGAAAGAAGAGTCACTGATTGCACAAAGAGCGGTTCATGATGCTGTACTGACAGCTGGTGGTGTGGACAAAGTAAGCATCACAGACAGGATGATCGAATCTGTTCGCAGTACGAATAGAAAGTGGAAGGAAGACATTGACAGAAAAAGGAAAGAAAGGCAAGACGAGTTTGAGGCCCTGAAGCAGAAAAAGAGGGTGGCATCTCTCATAAGGGACCCCAAACAGAACAGGCAGAAGATAATTACTGAGGCGCAGCATGAGGCACCCTTGCTCTAAAAAAAATCACTCTCTAAAGCAGTGATCAGCATAGAAAAAATTTGTATTCTGATACATTTCTCAAAGTATTTAACCTCCATAAAGGATTATAAAGTTCGACAACATTTTACATAGGTTGTGAAGTTAGTGCCGTTCTTCATTTTTATCAAAAAACGTTGACATTTACGAAAATCTTGAGGCAGTGTTATTTTCCGCTACTTTAAGTGTATCATCTCAAGGAAGTTGTCTCAATGAATCTTAATAAAATTGTCAGGGAAAGCCTGGAAAAGTCAGCGAATTTTGAATGTGCTGGCTGGTAGACACCTTGGTTTGACGTTTGTCAGGGAAGGACATGACGATCAAGAGATTGTGCGCAAGTATGTGACAGTTGTTCGTTGTTGGGAACAACAACAACTTTATTTTCGACCGTGGAGAGTGGGGAGTTTCATCGCCACAGGCGATACTCTACCCCATTGCTGGATGGAATGGGGGGAATAAAGTAACGAGCCCCTTCACAATAACGACCGAAGTCCGATGGTGTTCAGAAATGTCAGAAGAGCTTTGAGCGCAGAGCGTTGCTGGGCTGGATTGGGCCAGGGACCAAGCAATTTCGAGAGGGAGAAAGGGCGAGAGTCCAGCTGACGAAGAGACTCGGAGGGTGTGGTTCGGGAAGGTTCGTAGTGAGGGCAATGAAGAAGAATGTGCTCCAGATCCTCAAGAGCACCACAGTGGCAGAAGGTGGGAGAGTCGACTTGTCTCAAGCGGTAACGCCACTGAGCTGTAAAGGCCACATCGAGGCGCATTCGGTGGATTAATGCAGCATCTTGACGAGAGGTGTTTCGTGGCATGCGGAAAGCGAGCGTGGGATCAACTCTGTTCAACATAGAGGGGGGAAGAATGTCGGTTGTCCGTTGGCGGGAAGCCAGGGGTGTCACTAGGCGTCGCAGAATTGAACGGCGGTCTCCTCTCAGCAGAACAATACGGGTCCGTTGCCGATACGAGAGTGCTGCTTCTGCGGCGCTGCCGGCCTGCTCGTTCCCCACGACACCACAATGGGCTGGAACCCACTGGAGAACTAGCCTGTGGCCTGCGGCGTAGATAGTGTGGTAAGCCATTAACACGTCTGTGACTAGGGGTGCGGATGGGCCTCGAATGCCGGAATTTTCAATTGCTTAAGTGCAGATTGGGAGTCTGTAAAGACTGCCCATTCCCGGGGTGGAAAATCAGCGATGTGTTGTAGAAAGAAAAGGATGGCATAGAGTTCCGCAGCTGTGGAGGAGGTGGGATGTGAAAGGCGTCTTCCGTGCACGACGCCTTCGGATGGAATGACGAAGGCTGAGGCGGACTTGTTGTTTCGGGATGCGCCATCAGTATATGCTGCCGTAAACCACTCGATGTGTCGATATGCGTGTTCTGCAAAGTTTGAACTTTGTTACAGTGTGCCAGGAAGCGCTACGCAATGGACTCAGTACGCTCAGTGCATGTAAATGCGTCAACCCGCCGATTATGTCAGTATGATGACTCAAATAAATTTATGTTCATTAGAACACTTTTCACAGTTGTTTTGGAATCACGGAATAACTTTATGGCGTGCATGAAAGCTAGTCAGGGGTAGCCGGTACAGGCCAGTATGGAAAGCAGCGGTCAGCAAGAGCCAGAACCCGTCAGGGAGCAAGCCGGACGGAAAGTCTTCTGATTGGAGGATTCAGGAAGTAATCGCTGCATTCTCATTGGTCGTGCCCAGTCTTGTGTGAATTTTTCTATACTACGCGCTCTATGGGGAGTTGTAGAGAGCAGGTAAATGGTTCTGTACAACCAAAGGAGGACACAATACTTGGTCGAAGACTAATCTCACCAGCTCACTTGATCAAGAGTTTCCGTGACATGCAGGAGCATGTTTACCCAGTGATATTTGGAAAGCGGCTCACATTTCGAAACGAAAGGAGGGTTGGGATGTGGTCTGAATTTACGTACAAGTGCAGTGGGTGCGGCCAAGTAGAGAAGATCACTACTGACTCTCTCCTGGAACCCGCGTCGGGAACTTGGCGCCCCCATCGCCCGGCAGCAGCCGCAGTAGCCCCCTCCTGCACTCACGGTTGGGTCACCGCAGGAGTGAGACCTCCACGTATTGCTGTCCGTGGCTTTCCAGTACCACCAAACAGCCCGGTTTTTATCGCTTTCCAGTGACTGGGGAAAAGGGGATCCTGGCGGTTGAGTGGACCCGGAGGTTGTTTAGGACCCTTCGGGGCCCCTCTGGGGAAGCAACACGCCGCTTTGGCCCCTGCTTCCCATAGTCGGGTGGTCCTGGAAGGCCCGGCCAGGGCTATTCAACTTAGTCGCTGCGGCGGCAAAGATCAACCTCGTGCAGAGCTACCCGCCTACGCCTGGGTATAGTGTGGAGGCACGTGCCACCGTGCGGAGCACGGTCCCCTGGTTGGGCTCGGTGGTGGGCAGCACGGCCTCCGCACTGAATTACACACACAGCACATATGGCAAATCAACCCCTTAAAAAACCCACGATCGGAGCCTGAAGAGGCGCTGCACCGAAGAGCATCCGACAACTGAGTTTTTCCACCAGCAACAGCCTGCATGGTTCTCCAGAGTGGCTGTCATACACGCAGATGTATCAATCGGGTCATTGTCAAAGCTGTCTGAATTTGCAACTGCTAAAGTACTGGAACGGAGCATTGGGAAAAATTGCACTGCGCGAAAGCTCCGCTCTGGTGACATCCAGGTGGAGGTGCAAGCGAAAGAACAGAGTGTGTCCCTGCAGTCCTTGAAGGAAATTGCCGTCATATCTGTCACGGTCATCCCGCATAAGACACTAAACATCGTAAAAGGCGTCATTTCAGAGGAGGAGCTCCTAATGTGCTCCGACTCTGAAACTGAGGAGGGTCTCAGTGAACATGGAGTGTTCAGTGCACGAAGAATAATTATGCGTAGAGACGGCAACTACATACCAACAAAATATCGGGTACTATCTTTCCAACTCCACACTCTTCCAACTACAATACATGCTGGCTACCTCAACTGTAATGTACGCACTACGTTCGAAAGCGAAGGCGCTGTTTTAAATGCCAGCGCTTTGAGCATGGCTCACAGACATGCTGTGGACAAACGTCATGTGCAAAGTGTGCAGGGCAAGACCATGAGTCGCAGACATGTGAAAATGCCATGAAATGCATCAACTGTAGTGGCAGCCACCCAGCATACTCGAGGTCCTGCCACAGGGGAAGGACGAAAAGGAAATCTTGAAGGTTCAAGTTGATGTATTTCATGGCACTTTCGTGCACTGCGGCAAAGGCACAGGTAGCGTTTTCTAGAATGGACTCGTACTCCGAGGTTATGCGCAGGCAGAGAGTCGAACCGAACCCGAACCGGAAACCTTTATTAACCGTTATTTTTGGCCGAACCGGAACTGAACCGAACCGAAAGAGTCGACGCCATCTTGGAGCTGAACCGGAACTAAACCGGTAAAAAAAATAGCGGTTTCAGGTTCAAATAACGGTTCACACGGAATTAAGTGCGAAACTTTGGATGTTGCGCATGAACACAAAAACTATTTTTCGTATTTTTTCTTCATTTATTAGCTTCGTAGACATCGTCTTTCTTGCCGAAAAAGTCGTGCCCTGCAACAATGATTTGGATGTTCTTGGGTCAGGAAACAGCAACAGATAGTAACTGAAAACTGCCAGGACTACTAACGTCTAAGACATACACATAAATATATATAAAAATTAAAGGTCAACAGGACATTAGGGACAGTTTTGGGTAGTAGTTCATTAAGTTATTATAATAATATACTAGTCAGAGTCAGCTATACACAGGGTGTCCTGGCGCTGCATTTCAAGATCAGTCCGTTTGCAACAAAAACCTGTCAGTTTTTCTTTGACAGCGCTATGTCTTCGAGGTCATCTCTACCGTTATCGCAGGCATCCGGTATATAAATACCAATACGCGGACCAACCGACGTATATGTCGTCGGCTGTGCGACCTTCGGTCTTTCAAATATTCTCCCCTTCGTTTTTTTCTTTTTCTTCTTCTGTTCTCCTGCACGTAATGCATTGCGAAAGCAAACTACCTGAGCTCAGCTCTAGCACGTATTCGTGTATACAACGCTGCAGCATAATTTCCAACGTGTGCGCGTGTGAACTTACATAAGTCCCTTATACGCTAGCCACACTTAATGAAACGTAATGGCGGTAAGTTCACCTCCTCACCAACTATAATCTTGTGTTGCGTTTTTCTCTCCTGGCTTGTTGAAAGCAGGGGCGTGTTGAAAAAACGCAGTCATTCGGGACGATGGTTGCTGAGGAGGTGAAGTTACTGTCATTCCGTTTAATGCATTAAGTTTGTTGCGTGCCTAGGGTACTAGAAAGTAGAGCACCGACCACACTCATGCTGGTCAGAATGAAAAGAACATGCCAAGTTGGCTTTCTTTGTGGATTTAAAATAAAAGAAGTAAAAACGACCATACTGACACAGTATCTAAAACTCGCCAGTGGGTCTAAATTGAGTCGAACTCTCTGTTTGCACTTGCTTTGTCTTTGTTCGACAGACACTTCACGCTAACGCCGAGCACGGAGGCGGCCAGTGCTGACACAATAACGTGCGCTTTACACATAAAGTCCCCGAACTCACGATCGCACCATTCCAATCCAACTACATACCATGAAGCGTCGTTATTTGATTAACGTGTATTCGCGATCCTGACTGGTAACGAATAATTTCAATTACTTATGAATTAGGCCAAGGTAGCAGGCTTGGTTGACAGATATTCCTGGTGAGATTCCGCTAACAACCTCGCGACCTGAGCTACGTGCGGGGAAAGTCAACCCAAACCAGTAATTCATGGGTATGCTCTTCTTGTAACCGCTACTAATCTTGTCTTTCATGTCGCACAAATTCTTTCAAAATCCTGAACGACCACTGACGCCTTCCTGCCTACTTCAAACACTGTAACACACACACACACGGAAGCTTCTTTTAACCTGCCTGTTGTACTTCATTCGCACCCGTCGTTCCTGAACCGGTTCGGGAACCGAACCGTTTGGAAAGAACCCGTTTGAACCATTATAATTGCCATCTGGACCTGAACCGGATCCGAACCCTTATCGCCGAACCTAAACCCGAACCGGACCGTTAAACGTTTCGGTTCGACTCTCTGTGCGCAGGGGAGTGGTGCCACCTCGGAAATCTGTGGAGACTCAGACTGAGTCCCCACTCAACACTCCCAACACAAACGTTGGGGACACAGCTAACATGTCTCCCGAAGGTAACGTGGCCTGCCCAAGGGCTGGCCACAAGGAGGTCGCCAGCCCCAGCCATGCTGGCAGTACCTCTTCCGAAGGGAACGGGAGCGGTGAGGGCTCGGCCCAAACCGTACCCCAGTCGATGGAGGTCGATGACTGCTGCGCGCCGCAGAAGTCATCGCCAACCACTCCGATCAGCAGAAGCAGAAACAGCAGGGTCGAGGCAGAGAACATTCTTAGAAGGTGCCACAGAAGGCACCTCCAGCCAGGGTGCAAGCACCCTAAATACATGCATACATATTCATGCTGAGTACACAAAAGATTTGCATGCAGTGGAACTGCAGGGGATGGCTTTCGAATGTCGATGTGGAGGCGTGCAGGCAATTGGCGTCTGCCTCCAAGAGACGTATTTGAACTGTGGACACACACATCCGTTCCAACAATACCAAATGTTCACGAGGAGTCGCCCGGTGGTTTCGCGATCATCAGGTGGAGTGGCGATTCTAGCACCCCGGTCTGTTGCTGCAGTTGAGGTGCCACTGACAACAACATTGGAAGCTGTGGCTGTTCGATTCAATCTCTCTACAACACTTACGCTCTGCTCAATATATCTTCCTCCTGCAGCAGATGTGCAGTGGCAGGATATTGAAGATCTCTTCGCCCAGCTTTCTGCCCCATTTCTCATTATGGGGGACTTTAATGCACACAGCCGTTTGTGGGGATGCTCAGACTTGGACTCGAGGGGCAAGCTTGTTGAGGATTTACTCCTCCGCCGCTCCATCACAATCCTGAACACAACACAACCAACATACTGAAGCACATCAACACGGATATTCTCCGCATTTGATCTTTCCATCTGTAGTGCAACCATTGCACAAGATTTGAAGTGGCACGTGATCCAAAACCCCTATGGCAGTGACCATTTTCCAACTTTGGTTGAGTATCAGTGTGACGATGCTGTGCTGTGTACGCGAAAACACCGCTGGAGGCTGCAGGACGCAAACCGGGCGGTGTTCAGCGTGCTAGCTGACCTGTCCCTGCACAACACTGACAACATGCGTATCAACGAGGCCAACGAATTCATCGCAAACGCGATAATACATGCTGCTACACAATCCATACCAAAAACGTCGTCCTCCCTGCCCAAGGGCTCAAAGCATTGTTAGAACGACGACTGTAAACGGACACATTAGGAACAACAAAAGGCATGGGCTCGTTTGCGTCGGTACCCGACAGTTGACAACATGCTCGAATACAAAACGAAGCGTGCTGCAGCCAAACGCACAAGGGAGGAGGCCAAGCGCACCTCGTGGAAGGGGTTCGTGAGTACATTAAACTCCTGAACTCCAGCCAAAGTTGCGTGGGACCGTGTAAGTAAGATCTCCGGGAAATACAAAGGGTTTACTGTGCCTTGTCTTTCACAGCATAGCGTTCCCTGTGCGTCCTTGGAGGAACAGGCTAACGTGCTTGGCAGACACTTTGAACACGTGCCTAGCCCCTCCCATTAGAGCCAGTCTTTTCTGTCACACAAAACCACTGCTGAAAACGCACAATTATACAGTCTAAACATGATACCACACCTTACAATGTCCCCTTCAACGCACTTCAACTTCAGAGAGCCTTATAGGCAACAAAGAACACTGCACCTGGCCCTGACGACATACACTATGATATGTTGCGGCATTTAACACCTCAGTCGCAACAAATTTTGTTCCACTTGTTTACTCGTGTGTGGAGAGAAGGAACTCTTTCGTTGTCCTGGAAGCTAGCCGAAGTCGTTCTGGTTCTCAAGCCAGGGAAAGACCCGTCTGCTGCTATTAGTTATCGCCCCATTGCATTAAACAGCTGCCTTGGGAAGACTTTTGAGCGCACGGTAAATGCAAGCCTTGTATATGCTTTGGAAGAGGCAGGCGCCTTTGACAAACACCAGAGTGGTTTTCGATGCGGCCGAAGCACCCAGGACAACCAACTCCACCTAGAATCACAAATCAGAGTGGGTTTTGTTCGCGGGCAGTTCTGCGTATCAGCGTTTTTTTATCTCGACAAGGCGTACGATACCACATGGCGTTTCAGGATTCTGCAAGATCGACAAGCATGTGGTATCACAGGATGCATGTACAGGTGCATTGCGAATTTTCTCAGGGATAGAAAGTTTCGTGTCCGTCTGGGCTCAACTTTATCTGACGTTTTTGTACAAGAAAACGGGGTTCCACAGGAGTCTGTGCTGAGCGTTACGGTATTCGTTGTGAAAATGACCATGATAGCGAGAGCTATCCCACCTGGCGTCCAGAACTCCCTTCACGTAGACGATGTCCAGGTTTCCTACACAGCATCAAGTCTTTCGACAGCTGAGAGACAGGTGCAGCTCACGATCAACCGCCTGTCGAAGTGGGCTGATGAAAACGGCTTCAGGTTTTCCGCGCAGAAGACAGCGTGTGTTGTTTTTACGAGGAGGCGAGGCACATTTGCTGAGCCCTCGCTGCTCCTCGGTGGCAACGCACTACCAGTTTGTGATGAGCAATGATGAGAGGTGGTGTTCGACAAGAAGCTGTCTTTTGTGCCACACATAAGCTATATAAAACAGAAGTGCCTGAAGTCCTCAAACATACTCAAAGTTTTATCCCATCGATCGTGAGGAGCCGACAAAGTCACACTGTTGCGGGTCTACGACCCGGTTGTGCGGTCGCTAATTGAGTACGGGAGTGTTGTGTACGGCTCGGCACGGTCTTGGGCATTAAAGGTGTTGGACCCCATCCACCACGATGGTATCCCACTCGTCACCAGTGCCTTCCGGACGTCCCCTTTGAAGAGTTTGTATGTTGAGGGCAATGAATGGTCGCTCGAGAGACGGAGACAATTTGAACATGTGAAGGCTGCGCTAAAATACAGATGCCAGGACGATGACCCAGTTGTCAACTTTAGTGTGAACCTCGCTCTGGAGCGACTCTTCCTTGCAAAGCCCTCTGTTGTACCCTCGTTTCCGCTTCGTGTGCAGGCGACGAAGTACAATGTGGGATTCAGTCCCTTTGACGTTCCCCTGCAGCAGGTAGTCCTCGACGCTACGCCTTGGCAGAGACACCTAATGCAATCCAACTTAAAAATGACACAGTTTGACAAAAAATCCACTGCACACGCTGTCATTCTCCAGGAATTCCTGGAGATTCACCATGACTTCGAGGACCACCACGTTATCTGCACTGATGGGACCAAAGTAAGCAATGGTGTGGCGGCCGTTACCCTTGAAGGTGATTCTATTATGATGGCACGCTTGAGCACGAACGCCACAGTTCTCACCGCAGAGCTTTACGCGATTCTCCTGGCTCTGCAGCACGTTCAACAAAATGACCTTCAAAGTTATTTCTCCGATTCGCTAAGCTCTGTGCGTGCGCTGCTTTCATGCTCTGACAGCAAGAATCACCTCGTCAAGCGAGTGCGGGCGCTTGCGGCTCAAATCTGTTCCCGAGGCCTTTCGATCTGTCTCTGCTGGTTTCCCAGCCACGCTGGGATCCCGGGGAATGAACGAGCCGATCATTGGCACAAGCAGGATCAACTCTAGGACTACCCTACCAAGACATCCTGCCAGTATTAAACAGAGCTGTCTAAGCTCAGTGGCAGCAGGAGTGAGACATGGAAGAAAATTGAATTGAATTGAATTGAAATTTATTTAGCATGAACTATTATGTACATGGAAGGCGGCAGGGCAAAAAGTTGCTTAAGCACCTTGGCAAGGCCCCGACGCCCTAATTTCAGCACCAGCAGCATGTGTTTATATACAGACATTCTTCAACAAACTACCAACACTTGAAATATTTAAAAACCCACAAACGTCCTTGTACAATACTAAACCACAACAGAATCGTGCTACTTGCAGGTACTTAAAAACCTTTAGTGGCTGACACAAAATGTGAAATAATAACGAAGATAATTAACCGTATCAGTGCACTATTGATTGACGAAGAAGGTTCGAAAATAGCTTTTGTTTAGTGTGCTTGTTGTTGCGTTCTGATCATGTGCAATATGTAAGTATGTGTTGAGAACAGATGGCAGATTGAAACGCAGTGTTTGCTTGCCGTAGTTTGTACGGCAAAAAGGGACTTTCTATTGATTAGCATCACGGAGGCAGATGAGGCCACTAGAACAGTCTTGTTGGATCTCTGATAGTGTTTCGAGGAGCTTCTTTCTAAATTTGTATGCGCAAAGTAACATGTAAGGGAAAACATTGTGCGCTTTGATTATACCAAGTTCCTCAAAAACACCTTCAGTTGTGTGTAAGTACGGTATGTTCATGATATGGCGAACTATGTTCTGTTGCAAAAGTAAAATCATTCCTAGGTTACTTTTTGTTGTGGTTCCCCAGACTAGTACGCAATATGTAAGATGTGAGTGAAATAAGGCGTAGTATATTTGCTTTTTAATGTGAGTCGGCAGGAACGAGCCAGTTCTTGCGACAATACCAACGATTTTTGATATCTGTGACGTGAGATGATCGACATGTGCGTTCCATGTCATATTTTCTGAGAAATGAACTCCCAGCGTTTTGAACGATGGGACAAAGGCAATGACCGTGCCACATAGCTTCAGCTCTATGGTCGTATTCACGTTTGTATTTTTGGGATGAAACAGAACTGCCTTAGACTTGGAGCAATTTATAGTTAACTTGTTTGCGGTTGTCCAGTTAGCAAGGTTATCTAAAACTGAGTTAGTTACAGAGATCAGTTCATCTGCGTCCGCGGAGCTGAAGAGCAGAGTTGTGTCATCAGCATAAATAACATATGTTGGTTCTATGCTAATAGTCGTTATATCTTTGATGTAAACGTTAAATAGTAGAGGACCTAGAATACTACCTCGTGGTACACCTTAAATTAATTGCAGCAGGAGAGACAAGTGGCCATCAATGATTACTGACTGTGTCC
The DNA here is from genome assembly GCF_037126465.1 of Ornithodoros turicata. Classification (NCBI taxonomy): domain Eukaryota; kingdom Metazoa; phylum Arthropoda; class Arachnida; order Ixodida; family Argasidae; genus Ornithodoros; species Ornithodoros turicata. Next base: position 124,397,839 of record NC_088201.1, read on the forward strand.
GGTTCAAAAGATATGATGTTATAAGAGGTTGACAAACGCCCCTGAATCGATAGTGGTCCAATTTGTACAGAAGAATGTCATGGTATAAGGTATCGAGAGCCTTGGAAAAATCTACGTACACTGCAAGTGTGAGCATTCTGTTTTCTAAATTACGCAGAATTGTTTCATTTTGCACAAGCAGCGCACTTTCCGTCGACTTCCCTTTGCAGAAGCCATGTTGTGCAGTTGTGATTATATTATGCATAGACAAAAAGGTCATTAGTCTAGCTTCTATAATCTTTTCTAGGCCCTTCGAGAACACTGGCAATGCTGATATTGGTCTATAATTCGTCATTTTATTCATATCTCCCCCTTTAAAGATAACAGACACCTTAGTACACTTCATCAGTTCCGGAAATTTTCCCTGTGAGAGTGACATATTGAAAATAAATTCTGGGCATGGGGCGGGGAGATCAATCACAAATTTAATTGGCTTTACATTCATATTATTAATGTATCTACTCTTATTATTTCTTAAACCGGCAAATATATTTATTATCTCGGCTTCACTAGTAGGCGTCAAAAATATAGAATGTACATTTCTGGCGATATTTGTTTGTGGCATTTCCGACGCTTGTGATATGGCACCCACCGATATAAAATGCTCATTAAATTTATCTGCAAGTTCTCGTCCTGATATAGAGTTCCCGCCTATACATAGCTCTTTAATAGAGCTCTGCGGAGAAAACTTAATGATTTCATTTATTGATCTCCATACTTCCCGTTGTGATCTCGCTAGCGCATTCAAGAATAACTTATTATAATAGCAGGATTTTGCGCTTCTTAATTCAGGAGTAACCATGTTTCGGTATGATTTATATGTTTTCAATTTTTCTACGTCTCTAGTTTTAAGAGACTGCTGATACAACTTATTTCTTTTTGCTATCATCCTCAACAGCTGTGAAGTCATCCATGGCTTTCGACACCTTTTAGATCACGTAAATTTGGTTAGAGGAAAGCACACGTCATAGCATTCTTTTACTAGATTATGAAACATACTATATGCCAAGTCAACGTTTCTGAGACCGTAAACTCAATTCCAATCTATCTTTTCGATTTTTTCTCTAAAGCAACTTAAACTATTATCATTAATGTTCTGGCACAGTATAGTCTTCGAGCATCCCACACTTTGGACATGGGTATCAATGAATAAACTAATTGGAAGATGGTCGCTGATATCTGATGTTATCTACATGACACTATATTACGTTGGGAGTTGTTTGTAATGAAGAGATCAATCGTACTGGTCGATGTAGGCGTTATTCTCGTAAAGTTACTTATGACATTAGTAAAACCAAATGCAAGCAGTAAATTACTGAGGTCACGTGTAGTGTTTGAATTTTCATCTGACACATCACTGTTAAGGTCTCCACCAATAATGGCGTCAAGATTACGATCCTTTGCAAAAGCCAAACATATCTCGATTTGGAGTAGGAACACTCCCACATTACCACTAGGACGATAAACAGTGCAGAACATAAATTTTCCGTTTGTCACAGTAATGACGTCACACTCGTTAGTTAATGTGGTTATTTCTGGAACCAGTTCGTACCCGACGGCTTTGACAAGCATGCAAACACCACCGCCTGACTTATTTATCCTATTTAAGTAGAAAGAGTTGTACACAGAAATACAGAAAACTTCGCTTTCGTGTTTAGCCCATGTTTCGCATAACATGATTACATCAAACTCATAATCAAAATCGCTCAGCAAGATATTCAGCTGGTCATATTTGTTTCTAATCGATCGTACATTTAGGTGAAAAAAGGACATCATGCTGTCAGATATGCATGGCTGACAGAGCAATTGACATGGCAATACAAGATGAAACGATGTTCCGTCGCTCATAATTGCGTGTTAGTGTTACATAAAAGACCGTCATAGACAGAAGACGTTGTATCAGGATTAGTTCTGCCTGCACAGAGCTGCAAGATCTCTTTCGTTTCTTATCTGAACAGGCTGACTAGCTTCGTTTACACGAACAAATATTTTTCCATTGTAGCTCCAAGCTGACAGCCATTTGTGTTGTTTCTTTCTCCCGAAAGTCATACCAAGAAGTTTCTTAAGGGCGTGGCAGAGATGCTCATTAATGTAAATACTATCTTTGTGCTGAAATCCATGGTCGGTACAAGTGAGTCGGGCACTCTTCCCCTTTGCCAGAAACAGGTCCCTTTTCGTTCTACTTGCAAACTGTACAACAATATTTTCACTACCTTTGAACGTTGGGACTGGGTGGCAGGCTTCAATATCTGATGCGATGACGTCAACATTAATTACACTGGCAAGCTTCATCACTACCTCTTGTGGATTCATGCCCTCTGCCCTAGGAAAGCCTTTAATTTCTACGTTGCGATTTCTTGAGTATTGCTCTAGTTGTGTCATTCGGTTACTAATAACTGACGCGTCCTGTTCTGCTTTTTCGTACTTTTGCTCTAACTGTTTGACCTTCGATTTCAAGTCAGAGTTTTCTTTCTCGAGTTCGCTAATTTTGATGTTCAGCTCATCGTACTTTGCACTGAAAAAGTCCAATGGCTGTTTCATTTCTTTTATATCCTTTCTAACATCACGTACGACAGATTCTTTCATTTCCTTTAGTTCGTGCTTCATCTCTTTCTTGAAATATTCGAGCATTTTTAGTATCACTTTAGATGACATGGTTTGTATGACACTGCAAACACTATGATCAACGAGAATAGCAGTAAAGTGAATATATGCAGCGGTAGCAGCAGCACAAATAATGGCACTATCCTGGTACAGAGAACTCACGATCCTGTTAACACGTGGGAACAGTAGTAAGAGATGGATTCATGCACGCTGCTGCTGCCGAAATAAGCTGTAGCCAGGAGCGCTGCCTTTTTAAATCGTCCGGTGAAGGTCTCGATGACTGTTACTATAGTGTCAGCCAGTGATAGTCCAATCGCAGAGCTGTGCGTAGCAGAAGATGTCGTTCCAGAGGCGTGCGCCTAGCCGAGCAACTCTTTATCTTCCGCTGTGGAACTGTAGAACCTGTTAACACGTGGGAACAGTAGTAAGAGATGGATTCATGCACGCTGCTGCTGCCGAAATAAAACGACAAAAAAAAATATCGAGTTACGCGTCACACAGCCACACGTTTTCCCCCCGCACCGGACTGAACACATCAACATATCGTCCGAAGTTCGCTACGCTAGATTGAGGATTGGGCACACATGGCTTACGCATCACCACCTACTCAGGGGTGAGGATCCGCCAGTTTGCGTGCACTGCGGTGACAGCTTGACTGTCTTGCACGTACTGGCATCCTGCCCTCACTTCGAACACCAACGCCAACAGTACTTAACCGCATTCTACAGATACCATGTCCCACTCCACCCAGCCCTTCTACTGGGTGACACTCCTCTTGTGCCATTTGATAATGTTGCCCAGTTTTTGACCATGTGTGGATTACTTAGTCAGATGTAGATGTTCAGCATTGCTCCGCTTCTAGTCTTTGTCACCTAACTCATCATGTAAATCTCTCATCCTGGATCATTTCATCACTCACACTTGTAGATAGCTTTTAACTGCCACACTCACTTGTTATCGTTATCCTCCTTTCTCTCTCATCCTCATCTCTCACACACTGACCATGGTTATGGCGCTCTTTGCCGGCTATGTGCCATTAAACCTGTAGAGGAACTCCAGAGGATGACCATCGCCCTCTACAAACCCATAATCGCTAATCACATCTCTGGTGGCTGACGAAAAGATGATGGGAGTCAACGATGCTGCTGTCTGGGCCTTCATGACCATTGGATCTGGGTTCTCCAGCTTTGAGGAGTCTTTGTCAGTGTTAGGGGTGCCCACGCTGAGCAAGGGAGTCTCCCCGAGAAGAGAGGAGGCACTGGGTAAGTAACATTTGACGCGTAATTTTAACCGGCACTGTGCCAAGAGTAATTTGAGAAGGATGCACGGTGCCACAAGAGCACTGCTTGCCATATTACGTTGTTCATTCTTTTTTTTCTCTGTTTATATCAAATTCAGAACTGGGAGGCAGTCTTCACGAAGTCCATCAACCTGGCCTGGAAGGAAGAAAAGGAGCTTGCACTGGCAGCTGGGGACATTTGTGAAGATGGGACCACAGCCCAAAATTAAGGTGATCGTTGACGGAGGTTGGTCACGCAGAAGCTTCTTCAGGTACTTCCACAGGGACTCAGCTTCTTCATGTGTTACTGTCATCATCGGAGCAAGAACCGAAAAACTCCTGCACTTTGGTGTGCGCAACAAGTTCTGCAGCTACTGCGAATACCACAAGCTAAAGGGAACTAGCATCCCATCACAGAAGTGCTACCAGAACTGGGACAAGGCCTCGACTGCCACGGAAGCAGACATCATTGTTCAAGGCTTCCAGGTGAGTGAGCAAGTTCATGGGCTCCAGTAAAGAACACCAGTCGGGCATGGAGATTCTTCGGTTTACCATCAAGTGATGACGCACGTACAGTATGGGTACCTAGTGTAGAAGAACGAGCGTGCAAACCATGTTTTGAGAAACTATACAAGCTCTGTGGAGAAAACTCGGAAACCCAGAAGCTCCTGACTGTTCTACGTTTGAAACGCATTTCTAATGGTGCCCGAAAAGCAGTATCGCACTATGCGCAACAGCTTTCGAAGTTCCATGGCACAAGCAATGAGAGGGAAGTACTTCAACGACAGCTCACTAAACAACTTCAGGCAGACCTCATCAATGGCCCGAAACCCGTGTACGGCTTCCATGAGAAGTGTAAAGATTACTTCTGTGATGGAACGAAAGGCGCCGAGGTGTTCAGCACGTTGCCATACTTGGTACTTTACTTGAAGTATTGTTTTAAGGCACTTTGTCGATCAGTGTCCTGCTCTAATAGAGCTAGGTAGGGCTGGGCATAAAGACTGGGATGTCAAGTCCACACGAGCAAAGCAACGGCTCGCAGCAACTAAAGTTGAACTGGTACACACACACAAGCGTCACTCACAACTGAACTGTACCGGTTGTACCTGTAACGGTATCCGATACCGGTTGTGTACTCGTGTTTCAGAAGAAGCTTCTCTCTGCCGCAAATATAATTGCTGACAAGGCGGCCGCCTGATTACGAATGACACAAGCAACCTTGCTGAGAATGTGATGTCAATGGTCATTTGTCAAAATTCTCTGGTGGTAAGCAGCCAAATAGGAGTTCATACCAACACATATGCTACTGTGCAGCGCTCAATTTCCTGTATGGGCCGTCGTGGCGAGGCATTGCAGTCAGAGGCATTACAGATAACAGCCCTTTTGCGTCAGCGAAGAAATTCACTGCAAGGAGAGAACAAGCAAAGAAAACGGCGGCTGGAGGAGGAGTTTGCCCAGTGGCTTGAAGCCAAAGAAGAGGAACGTATGTGACGCTGCATCTAATGCATGCTACGGGGAGCATTGCCAGCAACCAGATATGTGACCAATTCAGTATGGAGAAAAATCGTCAGCGCTGCTGTCAGGATTCCAGGTAGGATCCGGGGAGAGGGATGAAATTGAAGTTCGCACCAGAAGGCAGGCGGCGAACTTCGTATGGATGATAGAGCGCAAGAACCGACTATCATCTTCGAACTTCGGTACAGTTTGTAAGAGGAGAAGCACCATGCTCTGCAGCAACCTTGTGAAGTAGCTTGTGTACCCAAGGCCGTTCTCTACAAGTGCTGCAGAGTATGGCAATCACAATGAGGATATCGCCATCAGATTGTATCAAGGAGAGCGAAATTGCCATGTTCAGAAATGTGGCGTATTTGTTGATCTAGAGTACGTGTGCCTGGCTGCATCCCCACACAGTATAGTTGAAGGTAACGGGATCGTGGAAGTGAAATGCCCTGCATCAAAGAAGGACCTTGCTCCCGAAGAAGCAGCAAAAGCACTAAACCCCAGAAAGTTACAGGACCAAGCGGCATTGCATCAGGAGCATGACTACTACTACCAGATACAAGGCCAGTTGACATCACAAGGCGTATCTTCTGCGACTTTATTGTGTACACGCAGCAAGGCATTCATGTTGAACGAATAATGAGGGATGACAGCTTCTGGGCAAAAAATACCTTTCAAAACCTTTCCTTCTGCCATTCTACAAGGAGTGCATGCTGCCAAAAATTGTGGACCCCCGTGAGTCAAGGAGCATGCCACTAAGAGAGCCTGAGCGCATCATGACTGCCATCCAGAATCAGAAGGAGAATTTGAACAGAAGTCTAAAGAGGAAGCTCCCAAGGAAACTTGCAGGGCCCCTGAGTACGGTAAACTGAAGCAGACGTGCAAAATGCGGCCATCCACTCCTTTCTTCTGCGGCTTCATAAGCCTATACGCAGGATGTAAGCTGTTGCCTCGTAGACAATCTAAGCTGCTGTTGCGGCTCCCGTTCCCTGCGGCTTCAGAAGCATATGTGCAGGATGCCAAATGGCTGCCTCATGGGCAATCAAGCTGCTGAGATTCCCTTTTCTTGCGGCTTCGTAAGCCTGTGTGCAGGATGCCAATGGCTGCCTCGTAGGCAATCGAGACTGTTGAGACACACTTGGTGTCATTGCCGAGACTGCGGGGGCAAGACTGAGAAGCAGCTGTTTTACGGCTTTCCCCCCACGAAATTCTTTTTGGTGGTCTGACGTAAAGGTAAGGAGCAAAAGGGTGAGAATGGACAGTGTTTTCTAGCTTTTCAGCTATCTTCTGCTGTGCTCACTGCGAAATTATATTTCTGCCCATAACAGTATTGCAGAGTTTTTGTGCATTTTACCTTTTTCAGATCTTTTGAGCTGTGCATTCCATTAGTTTCACGCTACGTTTTTGTTTTCTTCTTTTTTTACGCTCTCCAACGTCCTGCCTTCTCATGAAAAGTTATCATGGTTATTAGCAAAACAGATGTGTCATGTATGACAAAACAGAAGCTCTGCGCATACGTACGACACGATGAGACAAATAATCATCGTGAAGACATCTCAATTACTGGTGCGCTCACCGGCAGCTACACTATGCTTCCGAAATGCTACAAATGCTTCGTCGGTCGGTCTTGCGGTTTACTTTAGCGCTTCGGAATATCGTCCACCTCTGTCTCAAACACTGTATAAGACCATCTATTTTCACCAATCCCTATTTTCCACAAATTTCCCGAATCGAGTCAGGGGCAAGGTCATCATCCAGGAACCTCTGAATGCAACCTTGAAAGAGAATAACCCCCGTATTCCCAACCAACCCTGAGGGCTCCCTATGTAACCTCTAGCCCTGAGGGAGGAGAATTTTGTTTCCCAAAGCGCCCGTATCTGCAAGGGGCGCCCCAAGGGCACGCGTAAGCCAAGTGAGCTCGCGAGCTCACTGTACGCTCCCTGAGGGACGCTCGCCTCGAAACATACATGGATGACATGTGCATTTGGGGATCGCGTCGTGCGATTCGAGCGTTATACCCTCACGGTGGTATTGCCGTAGTGACGGTTCGACGAATTCGTGACTGGGAAAACTACCTTCTGCGGTACGACGAATATGAATTTAAAGAAAGATAAGTTGGGGCGTGTGCATGAACACTACAGACTATACTGAACATCAGGAGGGGCACGGACAATCCTGGCTTCCCTTGTCCGCCCATTCAGTGATTGTTACAATCTGGCCGTTTAATACAACACACACACACACATAAGGAGACGATGGTGAGATATGTACATATCATATCCGCAATATCCAACAGTTGTACAACATCTGAATACTGACATGAAGTAGCCCACCATACATGAAGTTTGCAAGTCGAACGCGAACAGAACAGGAGAGATACCAAAGTAGCAGACGACAGCCATCGGAAGCGGAAATGAAGCGCGGTCCTGCGCATGCGCTTCTGCTTCGTTCTACGAGGAATCGGGCCGAATCCCCTTCGAGCCTCCCGACGGCCAGCCCTTCGCTGAGGGCGTGCACGTTTACGTTTGAGAAACGCATGCTGCCCTCAGGGGATGTTCGCCCTCAAGGGACCCTGGGCTAAGGGCGCCCTGAGGGCAAAGTTGCGGGTGGTTTGGGAATACGGCCCTAATTCTGTGGGTATGAATAACTGCAGTGGCCCTGACATGATAGGAAGGCAAAAAGGCTGAACCTACTTGACGTCGCCACGTCTGGCGCGCCCTAAATCTGCCACTGCTGATATAGCAATATCAGATGCGTGCAATATGCAAGATGCGCAGACCTGACACATTATTCCAGTCGAGTCATATACACAGTCGAGTCCGTAATCTCATGAAAACGATAAATTAATACATAATACCTTGCTAATTCTCTACGCTCCCAAGCTTAAGATTTGCGTTGTATTGCGCAGAGGGCCCATACTGGTGCGCTGAGATCCAATCTTGCCATCCCGCGCGGAAAGCCTAAAAAAATGAGCACGACGCGCAATGTAAGCGGCCTGGGCAGTATTAGTAATACCTAGCATTATAATACTATTACTGTAATGCTTTCGACTATTTGTATTACGCATCATAATACTTACTCCGAAACTGCATTTGTATTACGTAGTTTAATACACAAAATTCGGGTATTACCTATTATAATACATTGGCAATCGTAACACTTCAGTTCTGCTTGACGCCTGACATGTGCGCTTTTTTAGAAAGCTTTCCAGTGTTCCGAGCCAGTCTTAAAGGGACTATGAAATGATTTTTTTTCTCGCTTTCCTCAGAGAGAAAACATTTTTCTGAGTCTAAACCCAAAATTTTACCTTCCTCATGCCAGGGGCATTCTCGGGAGCGAATTTAAACGAAGCGGCTCGGGGAGTACTGCTGGCGCCACGCTGTGGCAAGCTGCCGCGCGGAAACACAGCGAGCAACTTGGCGGGACCACGGCCCGGATGACGTGTCACGGTCCCGCCAGGAGCATGCGCAGTAGGATCCCGCGTATACGTTTCTGGCGGCCCGTGGACGACGATGAAGAACAAAACATTTATGTAATATATTGAACATATGTCTACGTCCTTTTCTTTTCACTCATCTCCTTTCATGTTCATGTTTACAGGTAACTTCCTCAGCGGAGCCTGAAACTCCCGAGGTGCGACAGCATCATCACTGCAACCCACTATTCTGGTCTGACCAATGTTGTGCAGACACCTTCGAGATTCCTCTTTGAAGTATTGTCTTGCCTACCATTTGGGCTCTGTGTGTTGTTCACAAGTCCTTTATTATTATTATTATTTGATTTCAGTTTGCTTCATCATGTGCACAAATATGATATGGATGGGGACATTTTCTTGTTTACACCTGAATAAGCTAGGATGCTTTTAAGATGTGCACACTTTTGTTTACTCAGATGGATTACTACAGTCGACCCCCGTTTATCCGGACGGTGCCGTTCCCGGCGAAATCGTCCGGATACCGGGGCATCCGGATAAATGAAACGACCGAATAGAAACGTCTTACAGAGCAAGGTTTCATTAAAACACAGAAATCTCGTCAATGACAGCTGTTACATAGTAGTGTAGGCACTCGATTCCTGCAAACTTTTGCTAATTGCATAGAGTTGAGCCACGCTGTTGCGCTGCTCGAAGAATGTCAGTGCGGATGCAAAGTGTCAATGTCGGAGCCTTGTTTCTCACTGGCGTTATCGGCACCGTCTTGCTGCACATCATCGAAGGCAACAGCAGCAATCACACCGTCATCAGTCATAGCTGCGCACGCCACGCGTCATCATCCCTATCAACGTTAACGTAGTCAGCAACCGCAGCATCATCTACGGCAGTCGCAGTGAGCCTCTGCATCAGGGATCGCAGCTCAGCTAGGGGAATGTCTTCATCGGCAAACGGGCCGTAAGCAGCAGGCCCTCGGGTTGGAGTTTTCCCCTCTAGAACCGGACAGTTGCTCGAGATAAAATACATGGAGGAAAATCCGTTCCCGCGCCTTTTGGCCGGATACCGCGAGATCCGGATAAATGAAGTCCGGATAAACGGGGGTCGACTGTACATACATGTATGCTCACCGGAACTGGAGTTGCACACCGTGTTATTCATTTTCTTCTTTCAAACCAGGGCGGCCCATGTATACGGCAGCTTAAGACTTAACTAGGGTAACATGCCAGAACAACTCCAGCAAGTGATCTGCAGTTCACCTCTAAAACAAATAAACCTAAGTTCGATGGACTATGTCCTCAGGAGATTTTGTTTCTGCAACAACTCTACACTTTGTTTTACATTACCAAAAATAACCTTACCAACCATTACCATACCAGTGCTGCTCTGCTGTGTTCAAGCTGAGGACTCTGTCCAGGTGGCAAATTGTACAGTTCTTTTACAACGAAGGCAGATTTCTGCCAGAAGACCAAAAATAAGGTTATTTGAAATAATACCAATTCTCGTTTTTTTAATTGCAGAAAATAGGCCATGTTACGTGACTACTGGGGCTTTTTGCTTCTTTCCAGGTACGTCAAATGGTGACTTCAAGCTTATGTAACACAATAGCATTATGTGGCAATGGGGCAGGCGAGCTGATGTCGTGAGTTTGTGTCCCTCAGTCTAGTGGTTATGGACGTATTAATAGTATTGGATTTTAATTTGATTTGTTTGTTTTTCTCTGGCGTATTAGAGTGGAGATCGAGGGTTCATATCCCCCAGGAGACGAAATTTTTGGCCTTAATAGTATTGGAAACCTGGTTGAACAACCAATTAGTTAAACAACAAACAGTTCTCGGAAATAAATACGATGTGCAGAATACTTTTACAGAATATGCTGAAGTTGAGTTTCTGTGGGCGTGGTTGTTGTTAATGCTAACTGTTCAGATTTACGACGTGCTCAACATTGAATACCTCATAAAACACTAGTTCTTGCGAGAAACATGTTCTTTGGCAAACAACAGGTCCTTCGACGGAAGGAAATACAGTCAGCCCGTCCCGTCTGTAGACGACGAAATGCAGAGTAAATCAGAATCGCTTGAAAGCGCAAAGCTGCTTCGAATAATAGTTGTAATGATAACGAAAAACACGAGTTGAAACGCAGTACAACAAAACATTACACCCCCCAGTGTTATACGATAATTCGTGCAAACAAATCGAGCAACAGAGGGGGACAGCTTCCGAATACCACAGTCGTATTCCACAACGCACTTGCTCTTTTGTCAGATTGCCAACACGTAAATATAACTGCAACTGACATAAAAATATAATTGCAACGCCAGGCATCCACCAGACACTTTCCATTGGTGACCAATACAACGTTGTGGTGAACCGCTAGAGGCCACGTAACACGCCAGCAGAAACCTCGAAGCCACAGAGATGCTTGGCTTCCTTGTTGTGAACGGTAGCCAAGCAGAAGACGATTACATTCGCTGAAAAAGTGCAGCTCACATGTCATACCTGCCAGCGCAAATGCAGCAAACGATTCACACACAAAAAGCTGTTCATTATAGCGTGTTATCCGAACGTCAGAACGCGTGCGACCAAGACAAACGTAATGCTTTACCCCTCAGACGCGACCAGAGACAGAGACCTTGTGACCGTCTAGGTGCGACTGGCTTGAGTCAGCGGGCTCAGCTGGCTATGGCGAGCATTACTTGTCATTGCGCAACACCGGTGACGTAACGCGGGTCGGAAAACAGTCCGTACAGTTGCTCAATATACAGGAGAATGCGCGCGGGAGAGGAGGAATGCAGAAGAACACATTTGAGGCTCGCGCTTCTCACAGAGTGGAGCGATTTCGCCTGGAAAAAAGTTGGCATATTAGTTTCTCGGCGGAACGAACAGCTTCCAGCAAAAAAAAAAAAAATAAAGTGGGGGTTTGGGAAATTTCATAGTGCCTTTAAACACTTCCACCAACAAAGACTTGCACGCCCATGATCTAATACCAGAGCACGATGACCTCAGACTTCTAGAAATGCCTGCAATCCAAATTTCAACGGCATAGGCGACCTCACGACAAGGGTTACTGGGCCTAGACCGTCTATTCTGATTGTTCGACTTACAATATCTTCTATGACGATCGCATAGCCTTATGTTAAATTACTCCCGCAGCAGTTAAAAGATTGTTCTAATTCGCGAATCTTCATCTGACACCGAACAGAAGGTCCACGAGGCACAGTGTATTGTCCCACGTTATCATTATAATGCATGTAGTGCTCAGGGGCGCCGCAAGGATTTCTCCAGGCCGGGAAGGGGGCAAAGCCGCATCCAAGCTGCGTCCAGGTGAGGGCAAGCCGCCGATTTTGCCCCAACGTGCCGTTGAAATGAAATAATTTCCGTGGCAAGGGGTGGGGGAGGGGCAACGGGACGTTTGGAGTTTTTCAGCGAAGTTTTTTAGTGGTAACGTGCGCTGAACCATCCGGTCTGGCAGGCGGTTCGTAGCCCGCAGGGGGGAAACACTTCTAGTGAAAAATGTTTTGAAGCAGAATATAATACCTTTGTTTAACGGAAAACATTTAATAATGCTTCAGTTTCAGGAGAAAATGTACCCCTATAGTTCTTCTGAAACGTAATTTATTTAACATGTTGTTCGTCGACTACAACAAATGCGTGAATTCTCGAGTCTGAATTATTTCCATAGAACTAAGCAAAACCAGGTTACTTTTAAACTTGTAATGTAACAGTTCCTGCCTGAACTCTTTCAGTCCAGAGCAATGTAAACAAACAAACAAGAAAACACCTGTCAGAACATCAGTTCTTTCAAGAAAACACCTGTCGGCTAATGAGGCTTTCGGCGGACTCCCGAAGGCACCAATTTGAAAAAGAAACAAACAGACGTGGTTGGTGGATTCGAAAGATACGATTCGCCGTTTTGGGTACTGGGATTCGGAACCTTGTGCAGTCCTTTCTTTCTCTTGAAACCTGCACTAGGGTATAGTGCAGAGATAGGTGTTAGCGTGCGGGGCACATTCCCTAAGTTGGGCTCCATGGTGGGCGACACGCCCGCGGCACTGAATAATAATATCTTCTTTTATCGATAACCCAAGGCATATCTAAACTGGTAGCGAAAACAAGCGAAAATACCAAATCAGACCCATCGGCAAGGCCACCAGTAAGAGGCGCGAGCGATCCTGGGTGTTGACAGTAGAGGTACGGTTGTAAACAGAAAAAAAAAAAAACTTTACAACATGGGCGTGGCTTGTGTGTGTACTAATAGGTTATTCATAATTTCAATGTAGAAAAAGCTTTCTGTTGCCCCGCTCGTGCACATATACGAGATCATCTACCACTCTAGTACATTTCCGTATCCTGCTCCTTTGCGCATGTGTCACAGTTGGGTCTGTTTATCCGTGCGTCTCTGTATCCGTACCGTGTGTCCGTGCATTGTAATACGGAGTTCGTACACTCTTTGGGTTAAACAGGAAGCGACGTTCACATCTCCGTGCTGTAAACCAAGATTAACACGAGTGAACAGATGAATACAATGATCCCATGTTGCTGGGCCCACGAAAAAAAGATTTCGGCATGGGACGAGCGGCCATCATGGTGTGAGTGTTAGCAGGAACCAACTGTGTACCAACGATGTCGTGTTTTGTTGCAATGGACTTATAACGGCCACTTATTGAATAAATGCAAACGTCTAATCACTAGGTATACGTATAGCTCTAGGTGAGAAATGGGCCTTATTTGAGCCTTCCTAATTTCTCTATGGTCATCACAATGCGTTTGTGTTTGGAGTTGGCAAAATGTGTGATAACTATGTACTTGGAATTGATATGATTCATTAAATCTGATATGCTTTATTTTTCCGTGCTATCGTCTGGTATTGTTGACTGGGCGCGGAAAAGGGAATACAAGGCAAGCGAAGTGGGCCGGGCCAATGTAAACGTGAATGGATAATTATGCACTACTTATTATTCATACTAGTGACGTCGTCTCTGACGTCATTTATTTACAATCGTAGTAGTCCGCGCAACGGATGGATGGCGCTGACCGTCTCTATCATGACGTCATTCTGAAGACGCAGAGGCCTATGGGAGTTACGCTACCTGTTTAAATATACCTTGGATAACCACCACTCTTAAGAAACTGATCGGCGCCTAAAACGGAGCCGCACCGAGAGGCCTGAACCGAATCTGCTTGATCTGTCTCCAGACCCCTGGTTTCCAAAGTTGCTAATAATTCAGTCTAAGGAAGAGGGAAAGCCACTAGCGAAAATTTATCCCGTTGTTGTGGCGAAGTAGCTCGAAAAAGTAATCGGTAAATCTTACAATGCCTGAAAACTGAACGCTGGGGATATCCAGGTAGAAGTACAGAACAAACAGCAAAGCACGGCACTACAAACACTGTCAAACATCGGGAACATACCCGTAAGTGTTACAGCACACCATACACTGAACATAACAAAAGGCGTAATATCAGAAGATGATCTCCTCGGATGCACACAATCTGAGATTGAAGATGGACTGGGTGAACAGGGCGTAGTCTCTGCAAAACGGATCATCGTGAGGAGGGATGGTAAGGAAATCCCGACCAAGCACATTATGTTTCTTCTCAACTACACGCGTTAGCTTCTAATATAAAGGCCGGTTACCTCAGTTGCAACGTTATACCATACATTGCAAATCCAATACGTTGTTTCAAGCGCCAGCATTTTGGGCACAGTTCGCTTGTCTACCGCGGACACTCAACCTGTCCGAATTGCTCTGGCAAAGACCATTCACCAGAGACTGGCAGCAATGAGTGCCGTTGTGCCAGCTGCCAAGGCAATCACATGGTGTACTCTCGATCATGCCCGCACTGGAAAGAAGAAACAGAAATCATAACGATCAGAAACGTACAAAACATTCCTTACAGAGCTGCAAAGGCACAATACGAATTTCAAATGAAAGGATCTTTATCCGAAGTGGTGCGCAGGGGAGTGGCACCACCGAGGAAGTCCGTGGAGACTCAAACCTGCTCGCAGGGCCCTGAGTTTTCACACTACACTCCCCAACAGGAGGCAGGAGACACTCAGGTGTCTCCTGCTGTTACGGAGGCCAGCCGTTCAACTGGCCAGAAAAACACAGCCACGGCCGTTTCTGCGGTCGGAGGTACACAGTCTGTTTGGGATGGGAACCTAAACCCCCTCTCCCAGAAAGGACCTGAAAACATGGAGGTTGATGATGATGATAGGATGTCACAAAATCATCATCAGGCCTCCCTGATATGCCAGGGAAAGAAAGGAGAGAGAAGGGCAGGGGAAGGGGGCGCAAAAGCAAATGAACAGCAGAAACAACAAGCACGAAGAGCTCAAGCCGCTTAAATGCAATTCCTGCTTCCCTAGTTACACAGCAAGGTTTTCCACGTCTCTCTCTTTCTTTGTACTGCGCTCGCAATCTTTGTTTCATTGATTATGATGGGAAGTTTTATTCAGTGGAACTGCCGTTGAATAGTGTCAAATCTAGATGACGAAAACGATCTTTTTGACCGATACAATGCGGCACGTTTCTGCAGGAGACTTATCTAAACGCAAACTTCGCAGACTCTTCGCAGACATAACAGCTTCGGAAAAGATCGAATTGACGCAGCACGTCACGTGCATTGACGGGGCAGATGCTCGAAGCAGTTCTCTCATTATCTATGCTTTGCCTCTTAAGCACAGGATGACCAACTTATTTACATACCTTAACTCAGACTTTCTCTGCTTTGGACCTGTCCTTCTGCAGCTCATCACTTTTCCAAGATGTAGAATGGAGAGTTGAGGCAAACCCTATTGGAAGTGACCACTTCCCAGTGATCTTGAAATATCTTTCAGGGGTTAATAAACTCACAGCACGTCCTCCCAGATGGAGACTCCAGGATGTGGACTGGAGTTCTTTTACTGGGAAGTGCGACCTCACTCCGATACCATTGAATCATGTAGCAATTGAGGATGCTAACGACCTCATCACAAACATCATCATACAAGCAGCAACAGAAACTATTCCACAGTCTTCTGGTCGCCTGCCCAGGTTCGGGTCACAGTCTTGCACAGTCTTCTGGTCGCCTGCCAAGACCATCCACCAAAGCCTTGGTGGATGGTCGAATGCGAGGAGACACGCAAACTTCAAAACCGCGCTTGGTGGATATTCCGAAGATATCCAACAACTAATAGCCTCCTACTTTTAAGAAAGCGAGACCCAAGAGAGCCAAAGCAAGATGGACAAGCAAACAAGCAAAGCGGTCATTTTGGCGCGGTTTCGTGTCATCCTTAGCCGGTCATACCCTATCCAAACTTGTTTAGTATAGGATCCGAAAGATCAAGGGACAGCGTATCGGTTATTACTGCATCCCTCTGTTACGTATTAATGGCCAATCAAATAACAGCCTAGAACAACAGGCCAATGCTCTCGGAGAACACTTTGAAAATGTCTCAAGCTCATCACATTATTCAAGGGAATTCAGAACAATAAAATCCAACGCCGAAAAATGAGTAATTCCAAAGAATGGTGGTGAAGAGTTTTAGTATAACCAGCAATTTACGATGGTGGAGCTTCTAGGATCTTTATCATTTCGAAACGTCACATCCCCAGCACCAGACACGGTCACCTACTCAGTGGTACAACACTTATCAGAACAGTCTAAAATTTCTCTACTCGAGTTCTTCAACAAAGTTTGGTCCAGGAACACAATGCCACCTGCTTGGAAGTCTGCTACCGTCATGCCAATCCTGAAACCTGAGAAAGAGTCCTCGACTCCAAGTAGTTACAGGCCGATTGCCCTCACGAGTTGTATTCTGAAAGACATTCGAACGAATTTTTAACATCCGTCTTGTACACTATCTGGAGGAGAATATGTGTGGGTTTCGAATGGGATGCTCAACGACCGATAATCTCATTCGTTGGGAAACAACCATTCGGGAAGTTTTTGTCAGAAGGCGTCACTGTGCACCAGTGTTCTTTGATCTTGAAAAAGCATACGATACCACGTGCCGGTATGGTATCCTGCAAGATCTTTATTCTCTTGGAATACGTGGTCGTCTTCTGAGGTGTATCGCTGACTTTTTACAGGAAAGAACATTTAGAGTCCGGCTTGGCGAACTTCTCCCTCGTTAGTTCATTCAAGAAAATGGAGTCCCACAGGGCTCCGTTCTCAGTGTCACCCTGTTGCTTGTGAAAATAAATTCTGTCACACAAGTTATCCCTCCTTCCATAGCATGCTCTTATTACGTAGAAGACATTCAAATCTGTTGTTCCTCGACGAATTTGACAGTGTGTGAGAGGCAGCTGCAGGTCGCCATAAACAAGCTGAGTAGATGGGCGAATCAAAATGGGTTCAGTTAGTCAACCGAGAAAACTATCTGTGTTCTTTTTTCGAGGGTTCGAGGATTATTTCTCCGTTATATTATTTCTCATTTAAGCTAAATGGGTGTGGCCTCCAGGTAAAAGACCAGCGCAAGTTCCTCGTAGTCATGTTTGACAGGAAGCTTAGATTTCTGGTCCACATCAGACACTTTAAAATAAAATGTCACGAGTCATACCCAGGGGGCTATGGATCAGTATGCATACGATTGTGCTCTGTCACAGTTGTCCAACGAGCTACCAGGATCTTCTATTTTTCTTTTTCCGACAACGGCTTCTGAAACAGAAACTGTGGTACGGGCACTCGACAACAATTCCACTACCTCTGGCATTGACGGGTTTAAAGTGATTGCTATTAACACGTTATACGCCTCGTGCGTGAGCAAATTTGTCAAATTGTAACAATATTTTAGAATCGGGAGTCTTTCCTGATGCCTTAAAAATAGCAAAAGTAGTTCCTATCAACAAAGTGACGAACAAGATTTAAATAATCGCCGTCCCATTTCAATACTTCGTGTGTTCTCTAAGGTGATTGAGAAGGTAATAAACGTAAGGCTTTCCAAATATGAGATAAGAGATAAACTGATGTTCTGAGGCTGGAACAACACACAAGGGACAGATACAAACAAAGCCTCAAATTGCCTAAGAAATCTACGATGAAAGATGAAAGTCACTGAAAAGGTTAGCCAGCTGTAGGGATCGAACCCACATCTACTGGATTGCCGGTCCAGGGCTCTACCAATTGAGCGAAGCTAACACGCCTCTCCAGCGACTTTCGGGGTGCGTCATCTGAAGGGACGACAAACCAGCCACTCACTCTCACTCACCCTCCTTTCACTCTTACATTTTTGCTCACTCATACACACATTCATACGACGGAAATCGACGCAAGCGGCACCTGTTGAACAAGAGATAAACTGATGTTCTGAGGCTGGAACAACACACAAGGGACAGATACAAACAAAGCCTCAAATTGCCTAAGAAATCTACGATGAAAGATGAAAGTCACTGAAAAGGTTAGCCAGCTGTAGGGATCGAACCCACATCTACTGGATTGCCGGTCCAGGGCTCTACCAATTGAGCGAAGCTAACACGCCTCTCCAGCGACTTTCGGGGTGCGTCATCTGAAGGGACGACAAACCAGCCACTCACTCTCACTCACCCTCCTTTCACTCTTACATTTTTGCTCACTCATACACACATTCATACGACGGAAATCGACGCAAGCGGCACCTGTTGAACAAGAGATAAACTGATGTTCTGAGGCTGGAACAACACACAAGGGACAGATACAAACAAAGCCTCAAATTGCCTAAGAAATCAACGATGAAAGATGAAAGTCACTGAAAAGGTTAGCCAGCTGTAGGGATCGAACCCACATCTACTGGATTGCCGGTAATCCAGTAGATGTGGGTTCGATCCCTACAGCTGGCTAACCTTTTCAGTGACTTTCATCTTTCATCGTTGTTTCCAAATATGTTTCAAAAGGGCAATTTACAAAAAATTGCGCTGATACACGTTAGAGACAAAATTGCACAAAACTTTGAGCAAAACTTACACGGTTGGGATATTTTTAGATTTGAGCAAAGCATTTGATTCTATTTATCACGAAATCTTACTAAAATGTTATTTGTATGGCATCCACGAGATAGGATTTAACCTGATCAAGAGTTACTTGTCTAGTCGCTACCAGTATATGTAAAAATACATTGCTTTCTATTGATAAAATAGCAAAACTTCTAGCATAATAAAAAAACATTTATTATGCAGTAGTCTGCTCAAAGCTCTATTACTGTCTGCTGATTTGGGCAATACAACAGCCGGGAAGTTACGTAAACTACGTGTTCTTCAACGCCGTGCTGTGCGTATGATTACAAATGATGATTTTTTACCACTTCTGTACAGCTATTTTCCAATGCACACAATCTTACTCTTGAAAGCATGTTTCCATTTAAACTGGGAGTATATATTCATAAACTGGTAAGGGAACCTTGTGCTTACATGCAGGACGATGCTGTATCCAATAACAGCTGTTCCAAAATTCGAAACACCTTTGCTTAGAACGAACTACGGCAGGCAGCCAATGGGATACCTGGTTCCCCTTTTCCGAAATAAGTTTGTGCATTTCATAGAGCCTCGGTATTCGTATCCGCAATTTAAACGAGTGTTCTGTACATACTTGACAACGAATTCAGATAGCGCTTTACTGTAAACGCTTTTAACCATTTCTCCTCCTTGCCGTTCATTTTGTTCTGTAATACGGTCTTGAATTAGCATTTGCGTAGGTGTTATTTCCATGTGCTATTTTCCCCTTTTTTCCTTCTCTCTCAGCTTCCTTTGTTTTGTTGCTTCTTTCATTCGAAGTGTGGACTGGAATTAATGTGCAATCACTTATGCTTGGGTGTTATTACTTTGCTTGAATACTGCTTGTATTTCAAATGATGTGTGATATTTTCATGTTCACTAGTACATCTTTATGTGCTTCCACTGGCTGCATTATGTTGGTCCGTGTAGCCTTTTGTACATGGACCAAATATCTGTACCTCAGAAATTGAAATAAACTAAAATTGAAATTGAAATGTGCAAAATCAATGAACCTCTTCAAAATGTTGTCCCATAGATCGTGGAGTGCGGACCGCCACGCCTTTTACAGAATTTATGCCTCCATACTACGGTCCAAACTTGATTATGGTTCGGCTCATCCATCTGTGCTTAAGGCCCTCGATCCGATGCAGCATTTGTGCTTGCGTCTGACACCTAGAGGCTTTCCGCATATCACCAGTGGAAAGCCTCTATGTTGGAAGCAACGAATGGTCGCTAGGAAGGAGGAGGTTTTACTTGTCTGTCCAATACTTCCTGAGTGATAAGAGAACAACCCAGCCATTTCCTGAGTCGAAGCCACATGCTACAAATAGCTCTTTCCTAATAAGCGCAACCTTTTTCATCCATTTAACATGCGTGTTCTTCAGGGATGCGAGGTTTACAACTTCCCTCATTGCGATTTCACGGTAGTACAGGGCATCTTACGTATTCCGCCGTGGCAGTCTCCTCCACGTTTCATTTGTACGTTTATTATTTGAAAATAACAGGACACACCACCTGTCGTACTCCAGTAGGAGCTGGAGTCCCTGAAAGGAAAGTCTTGGCGAATACAGAACTTTTACAGATCGTTCAAAAAGAGACAACGATGTATCATGCGCAATAGTGATCCACGGGTGTACACGTTCAGATCTTCTATCTCAAGTACTATCCAGTTTTAGTGCTTAGGTGTATGGTATAAAAACTGTTTTGAACTACATTTCACAATACCATATTAAGTCATTGATCATCTACACAGATTCTCTAAGTTGTCTGAAAGCAAGAGGCAACATAGGGATGTCAAAAAATTTTACTGCACGCAGGGCTCAATGCCTTGCCAGTAGGGTAACGAACAATGGCCTTTTTTCACACTTCTGCTGGGTACTCAGTCACGTTGGTATACCTGGGAATGAACTCACTGCCGCAGATGCTCTTTCATCGGAGATCAGCCGTTTTGATGTACCCTCTCACGACCCGCAGTTCTCAGCAGTATAAATATTTACATTTATATATATATATATAGTTGAAATAAATGGGAGACAGAAGACGAAAGTAGGGGAAGTAACAAAAAAGGGGTTTATTAAAACTTAAAAATCATAAAAGTTAGGGAGGATGTCTACGTTACGGCGGAAGCTCCGCCTTCATTTATTAACCTCATTTATTTCAACTATAATTACGTAGCCGTCCGATCCATCCGATCCCCGTTGAACACGTGCAACGCGGTTCTGACGCCTGATCCGGCGTAGGCGGGGATGGTATTCGAGTTCAGCTAAGAGGTCGCCTTGTATAGCACGAACCTCCTACGCCATCCTTCCCGGCTGGTGAAGTGACGGGCTCGAAAATTGGGCGAACGCGTGAGTGGCACTGACGGATAGCCGATGCGACCTTCCGCGCTTCAGTCGCAGAGGAAACAACCCTACTGAATGGCCGAAGGGAAGTCCGAACGAATTCTACATGGCTCTCGTCGCAAAGCTGAGTACGCTTATGCAGCTCCTTTCGGAAACAGCGTTCGTAATCCGGCAGGAGAAATTCGTTCATTAACCGTGGTGGGAGTCATGGAATGACGTGTAACTCGGCTGCAGCCGATGCCCGCGAACGGCCTCTCCGAGCGTGCCGCCAGTGCAGCTGACGCGGCGTCAGGTAGCGGTAGCGCGTGCACTGCGGACGCTAACCTGTGCGGAGTCGTGGGTGAGACGCCATCGATACGTCGGACTGCCGCGCGAGCCCTGCGGGTACTACTGCGACCAAGTCAGGCGTCCTACTAGAGCAGGGCCGGGGAACTGCGAGTGCCTCAGTCTTGCTCCAGAGTCGCAGCCACGTAGCAGCCTACAACTGACCGGGAGCGAGGAGCTGGTCACGGAGAACAAACATAAAACAATTCGCAACGCCGAAAACAACATGCCGGCCCAAACCGCCAACATACGTGGCACATGACATACGGGAACCCTCCACCGAACGGACTCGGGCCCCACGTTGGGCTCCATTGTGGGAAACTTTATCTACCTTCTGTCCCTCAAAGGACGGTAGTCCCACTCTCGGCGTCGTCCCCGACCCATTCACCCTCCCGGAGGAAGTGCAGATCAAATAGACAAGAAATAAACAGCTATGCTAACTAAGCAACAATGCAAGCAATGCCAAGCATTTTTCGCAGCGAACAATTTTGTTTAGCAAGCAAATGACACACAAATCACAATTTCAAACAATGTTCACAGTATAAATATCAATCAATATTATCTCTGGAAATAGTACAGTTCTTTACAGACTGTGTAGCCTCGATCAGTCTTGAAAACATGAGCTTTTTGACATGTTTAGAGTCAGTCGAAATGTTTTGTAATTGTGTGTACTTTCAGTAGAGCTCAGATGCACTGATTGCTTAAAAAAGTGTACGCATGCTCTATAGATAATTCCTATGGTTAGACGACAGCCATGGGAACGATGGATACGTGCGCCGGAAGGAGAGCAAGAAATCATAAACAACACGGGAGACTCCCACATGGTAGCTTAAAAAGAGACAAGACGTTATACCTTGTAGTTAAAGTGACTACAAGAGGTATGTTAGAGTCTCAGATCCTGAACACACATGGACGCATTACTTGCTACGTGATGTGAAGAAACTTCACGTTAGATATATGTTTCAACCATACAAAAGAGCACAACTCTGACGACCACATAATGCATGTAACATGAGTCCATAAAAAAAGCCAGAGATTAAGCTAAAATAATTGGACGCATAAACGGGACTTCAAACGAACAGAAGTTTTGGATGTATTTTGGCCACCTCAATTCTGCTACAAACCGCTGTAAATGTGCTCTGCACACATGTATACTGGCATAATTATCACACTGTCTTCTGGTTTGAGAATTTTTGAGAAGACTTGTTTTCAAGGTTTGACAGTTGAGCCATCTAGCAGGAAGCTTCTGTTTCGGCGCGTTGGCTTGTAGCCGATGTCTTGCCCTTCGTCATGCTTCAAGATGTAATCGATGCACTTCTTGAGGTCTGTGACGTGGACTGGGCCAGACTTTGCATGGTACTGCACGTTCAAGCCTGTATGTAGCAGATGAAAGGTCACAAAAATCACTCGGTAAGTCCCGTCCCGTCGGTCCGCGAGAGAAGCTGCAAAGCCCTTCGCCGCGCCGCTGAGTGGATCCGTTCGCCTGAGGCATGGAGGAAGGAAACACAGGAGCGGCCCTTTCGAGCAGATCTTCGTGGGACCCCTCTGGCGGTCGCTCCTGTCAAAACCGCCATTACTTCCTGTCCACCACGTGATCCTCTCTAAAGTTTCGGTTTGGCAACGCTTTGTTGCTCGCGCTGCTTTTCGTGTTTTTATGCTTTTCCAAAGTCATTTACTCCTAGAATGTGAGCACCACTGCAGAAGCAACGTTTTGTTAACGTGTTCTTACCGCGGTTGGGGCTGTCGTTCAACAGAAAGCAGCTCTGTCACGGGAGTAATGTTTCCTTCGTAAGCACGTACTTGACCGGTTGTTTCGTACCCCTGTCTGTGAGAGAGTCATCTTGAATCGTTCCTTTGCAAGCTGGCGCTGTGCTACAGCTGTAGATTCAATTGATTTCCTCCATCGTTGCACAAATTTGATTACTTGCATGCTTTGCCACTTCAGCAACAAACACACAAAACGCGGCCACGTCGTCACACAAACATCGCTGCCGCGAATGATGTTTCTAGTCCTGGGTGGTTGCCCTACAGACCCTGGCCGCTCTTGTAGTAGAAGGGTAAACGAAGAGTAAACCTCCGAATACACACAAAATAAAGATGGACGCGCGGCGTTCATCACAATGCAGATATCTGAACTGCAAGACAATCACGACTCCCGTCGTCTGCTTTGGGAGCTGGCCTGCGCATGCTCTTGGGGTCACTTGAGCGGTGACATGTTAGACAGGAGCATCCGAGAATGCAGTGCGAAGCTGGCACGCCCGTCCCAATGGCAAAAAGTTGGAAGGGCCGCTCCTGTGTTTCCTTCCTCCATGGCCTAAGGACTATAGGGACTGTGCGACAAACTGGTGGCGCCGCGATGCGGCCTCCGGAGAAAGTACCTTGCGTGATAGCCGCCGGGCAGCCAGCTTTGTTTACATGTGATGTGCGGGCATCTTTTTTTGCCACAGCATCACTAACTGTGCCAGCACCTAAAAGAACTCTTCATTAGGGATCAGATGCTTCATTCTCGTGATTTCTGCGCTTCCAATACCAGCGTTTGTGTGACGCGTGACGCCATAATAGCGTTTGTGACGCGCGTTCGGCCATTGCATGAGGTGTGCACAACATGAGCGAATATATTCCATTCCTTTTGTTCTAGTTTCAATGAAACTGAATGAGGACCTGCACAATGATCAATGATTTACAGTTGCCACTTTCGTGACGGTGAAACGCCGCTGGATATCACCGTCAAATGCACCGACCAAACGGCAACCTATTTTGAGATAATGATTGAAGTGTTTCATCGCCAGTGCCCAGAGCCGATATTGCTCCCGGTATGACGAGTCACACAGTGAGAACAGAAGTTCTACGTTGTCCAAAAGGTTTCGTATTTACTCACCGACCATTTCACAGCTGTCGTCCCGCAAGCCTACGGCGGTAGCCGAGGTAAAAACTCATATACTTTCTTCTTTGGGGATCTCTTTAGCGTTATTGTATCTGAAGATACAGGAAAAACTGCAGCACAAGTTCAGGCAATAAGTTGTGACCCCACGTGTTTATTTGTATGGATAAAACGGACGCACGATGTAAATTTCAGTGACGAAGCTATGTGTGTGCAAAGACGACGAAAGGAATACAAGTACAAGACTGAGTCAAATACATGATATTACAATTGGCTGGAGTCAGAGGAATACACGTATATAGCCTTCGCTAGCAAGCCAGGATTTTGTGAGGAGTCAAATAACCATCCTCTCGACGTATCACATACAGGTGTTTTGACCGGACAGACGCCAGTGGCTGTTCTCCTTCCGTACTGTTAGATGCATTATAAATACGGTAGTTGCTTCTGTGCAGTTTGTCTCCATTCACTTCGTTCGCGCCCCAGAAAGGTTCCACATTATACCACAGCACACTGATACAAATTGTTTCAAGGTGGTACAAAACTGAGGGCTCCATGTTACACACCACAACTTTTGATGGAAACTTCCTACCTTTGAAATATCTGACTAGGGCATAGGACTTTATCTACAAAAATTTTCCAAAGTATGCATATATAAAGTATCATATGTGCTGAAAATATGCATGGAAAACCCTCGCACCATAAAACACGATGGGAAGAGTGTGGTACAGGACCGTATATTATACTATTGATGTCGTTGTGCAGGGAAATAATGGACAGAAATGGACCATCGAAATTGAAACATACATTTTTAAAATTGAAATTTAGATTTCACCAACACTGAGGTATCTGACATCACAATACATAGCCACAGCCATTTTACGGCTTTCGATTTTGAAATACATCGTCAGGTCGGTTAAAATAGGCCTATGTCCGCTGATATTGCTCCCCCTCTAACCCATGCTTCATGCCTCAGACAATAGTGGTGACCAGGCCAATTCAGTGTAGGCGCACGCGGTGCAGTCTGGAACTTTTGAAAATGTCCTATTGGGAATGTGGGGAAACACGGTATTTATACTTAGGGAGTGACTTTTTCGGGTTAAATGCCTTTTTCAGATTCGGGGGGTAAAAATAGGGCGCTATTTTTAAATCTGTAATTTGGGGAGAAATCGGGTGATAACTGTGCCTTTGGGTGTTGTCTAGTTTCTAGGTCTCTTTGTGAAGGGTGCTGGCACGCTTTCACTGGGACACACTGTATAGGTGCATACAGAAAATACATTTGTATGAAGTCCCGGGCGCTGAGTATGACACAACACACTATTGCAACATTAGCACCTCCATGCTCTGGCCACATGTCATCACCCCAGAAAGACTCCTCTCAGCACTTGTGAATGGAGTGAAACATCTGCATAAAATAAGGGCAGCTATGGCTATGGGCTGCATTTGATAGGGAAACATGTTGAATAATGTTAGGCACTTTACGTACCCATGAAGCCACGGCAGGTAGGTGATGGAAATGACTGCCTTATTTTGGAGACACAGCACCCCGGGATTTTCTGTCGCCTTCCTCGTCCAAGCCGACCCCAGACCCACCAAACAAAATTTGAGTAGGCAGTGAAGTGAAGCTTGGTGCAAAAGATTTCTTGTGGTATTCCTTGAGCAGTCTTTGGACCGACTTGCCTTCAAGTTCAATTTTGCGGTCTCGCAACTTACTGAGTGTTCAGGGGATTCAGGGAAATGTTAGTGTGCAGTGCTGTGATTTTGTTGAAACGTTTGAGCTCATTTCACTGTTTTGCAATATACGTGCATTATGCATAACATGCTTGCTTAGCTTGTGTGTTGATACTCCACGCAAATATGCAAAATTAGCATAGGTGAAGTAGATCACAATATTTTGAAATCCCAGTCGTTCGTAAGAAAGCATTTGCTGTGAGGTGATTAGATGAGTTTGTATTGTGCACCACGGTGCTCTAAAGTGCAGTGTTATGATGGGTCATTGTGAGCTTTTGTAAATAAATACCGTTCCTGAAACACGTTATCAGTTTTATACTTTACCGGTTTCTGTCAGGGCACTGCCCCATATAAGAGGGTGTGTAGTACGTTAAGCGCCACATATTCACTAATAGTTATTCATTTAAGCCCAGCGGTTCAAACAGATGGTGATCGCCAATGCACCTGACCTCCGCGCTGAAGCACATTCCCCGAACTTTATCTACTGAGCTGCAGCACATGAACTCGTCATCACGTTCGGGTCTGCAGCACCCGCAGTTACACTTGCAATATCAAGGTAGATAGGCACTGTTCCTTACAAAGACATACAAAGCGGTGCCGCGTACCTGGAACCAGTCAGTCTCAAAGTTGTCAATGTATGGCTCGTCTCTTTGGGAATCGTCCGAAAACTCGCCATCGGAGTCCGGAGAACTGTCTACGTCCGACATTATATACGTGCCCGCTTTTGGAACGTCATCGTAAGGCGCGCAGAGAGATGCCGCGTGATTGGCTATGGAGCGGTGGCTACGGCTTCGGCCCGTAAAAGCCGACAACATCCGAAGAGCTGCGGCATTTGCGCGCGATTTGTTACCTCCAGAAGGTACCTCGTCAACCTGTGTCCTCGAGCGTATTGAAGTTTTCGTACCGGAATTGCCGTCTTCCTTTCGGGTTCCATTTCGCGGGTCCTGTGTACTTCAGGCATGGGGTACTCGTGTTGTGATTAAGGCTGTAGGAACCGCTCGGGAACAAACCCCAACGTATCCTATCATGCATTTCCTGTTGACGCGAGGCTACTGAAGCTCCCCGCAGGGGCCACCGGCTCCGGCTGGTGCTTGGTGAGTGGCGCCACCACGGACCCCAGCCCCCAGTCCCAAGGTGTTACCTACCGTGCCGAGGGGATGAAAGGTGAAGGGATAGAAACCTTGAACGGTGGCGGTCGGGGCCTTGGTCAAGCTCCGGCCGACGGGTTTCCTTAAAACTCCGGGACCTTCCCACATGTATAGGCATGAAGTGTGGGTGACATTGTGGAATGCCTAGTAATCAAACCTGCATGGCAAAACATTTCTCTTCATCTACGATCGGGGGCGTGAAACGTCCCCGGCCTGAAGCCTTAAAACCAAATGAACAGTTCTTCTTGTCAAAATGCATTGTCTTGTCTTCCGACTCTTCAGAGGAAGGAAAAAATGTGCCACTTGGAAAAATGTTTCCCTTCTTTATTGAGAAGGCAGTGTCTTCGCTATCAAAACACATAAGCGAAATCAAGAAGCTACGATCTGGTGACATTCTCATCAAATGTACATCAGAAAAAGACTGTCAAAGGATCCTGACCACCAGGGAGATGCTTGGGGTCCCGATATCTGCATCCTTGCATAAAACTCTGAACACATGCCGTGGGGTGGTAGCTGTCACTGAATTAATTGACGTCCCAGTAGTAGAGATTCTTGCTAACCTAAAAGAACCGGCAGTAATTGATGTCAGGAAACTTAAGATACGGAAAAATAATGAATATATTACCACCAGAAACGTAGTCCTTACCTTTGATCGTCCTTCGCTGCCCGATAAACTAAAGGTTGGATACCTGTCTACAGAGGCCCGTCCATACATTCCGAACCCTCTTCGTTGTTTCAAATGCAAACGCTTCGGGCATGCCGCTGATGCTTGCCGTGGGACGCCGTGCTGTGCTCGTTGTGGTCAGCAGGGCCATGACACGAAAGAGTGTAGAGGGCCTGATTGCTGTGTAAACTGCTCCAGTGATCACCCCTCTTACTCCAGGTCTTGCGCTAAGTGGAAATTGGAAAAGGAGATTTTGCTTATCAAGGTGACAGAAAATATTAGCTATCCTGAAGCAAGGAGAAAGGTATCCCCATTCTTCACTCAAAAATCTTTTTCCACTGTACTTCAAGAGAAACCAAAGATGGTAACAGTACACACACAGACAGACACTCCACCTAGAGCATAACATACAACAAGTGAAGAGGGGGTGAAAACCAAGCCCCATGATGAAAACACGGTAGTGACTGCGACAGCAGTCCTACCTTTGTCATCACCCACCATGGAGTTGCGCTCGATGGAGTGTAATGATGATTTGAGCTCGGAGCTCTCCTTGGGGAGCACGAGCTCACCATTTCTGACACCCTCAAGAGGAAACCTCTCGAGGAGTGGTTCACTCCCCGAGATATCGGAGGAGGATTTTGCGGAGGCCAGAAGAAAAGCACGGAAGCCAAGGATTACTCCTCCCCAGAGGAGTAAGACCTAGCAGACGTACAGTAATGGCAATCCTTTTTTCCGGGCGGCAGAACAAAGCGTTGTACACCCTCTTTCTTTTTCTCATTTCTGCTATCATGATGGGCCACACAATCCTTCAGTGGAATTGTCGCGGTCTACTTACTAATTTAGACGACGTCCATGATCTTTTTGAGAAGCACAACGCAGTATGCTTTTGTGTGCAAGAAACTTACTTGAACGCACATGTACAAAATCTGTTCCGTAGGTATAATATTTTCCGCAAAGATCGAGATGATACAACCCGTGCATCTGGCGGAGTAGCAATCATTACACGGCAAACTCTTCCAGCCAAAGAAGTTAATCTAGTCACGGACTTGGAAGGTGTAGCTGTGCAGGTGTGTCTCGACAGAATTGTTACCATCTGTTCAGTCTATCTCCCACCATCGCAACCCGTTTCACAAAAGGACATAGAAGACTTGTACAGGCAGCTTCCATCCCCTCTTATCTTTTTGGGTGATTTTAACGCCCACAATCCCTTCTGGGGCAGCAGTAGAATCGACAGTCGCGGAAAAACGCTCGAAAATTTTTTGTTGTCATCGTCTAGCTGTCTCATGAATACCGGCTTGCAAACATATTTGCATACAACCACTCAATCTTTCTCTGCATTAGACCTCTCCTTTTACAGTCCATCTCTGTTTCAGGACCCGCAATGGACTGTGGATGAGAACCCTTATGGAAGTGACCACTTCCCGGTCATTTTAAAACATCTGCAGTCTGTGAACAGTCTAACAACTCGACCACCCAGGTGGAAATTGCAAGATGCAGTTTGGAATAAATTTATGGAAAAATGTGACCTCTCACTAATCCCCTTTGACGTGGTGACAATAGAGGAAGCTAACAACCTCATCACCAACATTATTCTGGATGCAGCAACTGCGTCCATTCCCCAAACTTCTGGTAATCTCCCAAAGCGACCGAAGCCTTGGTGGAATAGTGAATACCAGGAAACTCGCAATCTTCAAAACCGGGCGTGGGGCACTTTTCGGAGGTACCCCACAACACAAAATCTCTTACTTTTTAAAAAGGCGCGAGCAAAGGCCAGATGGACGCGAAAACAAGCAAAGCGGTCCTCTTGGCACAACTTTGTGTCTTGTCTGTCCTCTAATACCCCATCCAAAGTGGTGTGGGACAGGCTCCGCAAAATCCGTGGGGAGCATCTCAGCCGCTCGGTTCCTCTTCTAGAAGTCAACAGCCAGGTATGCCAAAGCCTAGAGGAACAGGATAATGTCCTTGGGGAACACTTTGAAAACATTTCAAGCTCTTCACACTATACAGGTGAATTTCTTAAGACTAATCAAAGAGCTGAAAAACAAAAATTTCCGTTACGTACGTGATGGTGATGGCTTTGCGTATAACCAACCATTCACCATGGTAGAACTTTCACGCTCTTTATTATCTGCCAAAGCAACTGCTCCAGGCCCAGACCGAGTTACATATTCCATGCTTGACCACATGTCTGACTCATCAAAAAGTGTTTACTTTACTTTTTCAACCACGTTTGGATACAGGGCACACTTCCATCTGCATGAAAAATTGCCACTGTAATACCCCTCCTGAAACCAGGGAAGGAAGCTTCAAGTCCAGGCAGTTACTGCCCTATTGCTCTTACAAGCTGCATAGGTAAGACCTTTGAGAGAATTGTGAACAGCCGACTGATTCATCTCCTAGAAACAAATAACTGTATACCTCATTTCCAATGCGGTTTTCGAATGGGGTGTTCCACACTGGATCACCTCATTCGTCTAGAAACAACTATTCGTGTAGCTTTTGTCAGGAGGCAGCACTGTTTGTCAGTTTTCTCATGGACAAAGCGTATGACACCGCATGGCGATACGGTATCTCTCAGGACCTCTATTCCTTGGGTATAAGGGGTCGTCTTTTGAAATGCATCGCTGATTTCCATCAACAAAGAACATTTAGAGACCAACTAGGAACTACTTTATCCCGTACATTTGTGCAGGAGAATGGTGTCCCGCAGGGATCCGTTCTTAGCGTCACATTATTCTTGGTCAAAATTAACTCTATAGCCAGTGTCATTCCACCTTGCATATCATATTCTCTATAAGTGGATGACATCCAAATATCCTGTTGCTCGGCAAGCTTGTCAAGATGTGAACGACAGATGCAGCTGTGTATAAATAAAATGGCCAAATGGTCTTCACTAAACGGGTTTAAATTCTCTACAGAGAAAACAGTGAGAATGAGAGGAGCATTTCCACCACCCACACTCAAACTTAATGGGCAAGATACCTCTGTAAAATTGGAGAGCAAATTTCTTGGCGTCATATTCGACTCAAAACTCACCTTCAAGTCCCATATCTAAAGCTTGAAGGTTAAGTGTATAAAGTCGATGAATTTAGTGAAAATTCTCGCACACAAGTCAAGGGGTGCGGACGAGGAAACTTTGCGACGTGTATACCTCTTGCATTCGTTCAAAGATAGATTACGGATGTGTCGTATATGGCTCCGCCCGTCAGTCTGTTTAGAAAATTTTAGACCCTGTCCACCACCAGGGGCTTAGGCTCGTGCTCGGTGCATTCCCAACCTCGCCGGTCGAAAGTTTATATGTTGAATCAAATGAATGTTCCTTGAACAGACGGCGATTTTACCTTGGGGCATCATACGCCCTAAGAATAAGAAGCTACTCAAAACAACCAGCTTTAACCTGCGTTACAAAAACACGGTTCAAACAGATGTTCATTAACAGGCCTTCGGTCGTCCCTCCTTTCTCAATGCGAATTGAGAGGGATATTGAGCATCACAAAATTTCTTCTTTTAATTCCCAAGTTGTAGAGTGTGGTAAGAGGGTCCCACCTTGGGAACCACTTCCAAAGTCTGAGTTCCATCAGTGCCATTTGTAGCAGGAACCCACAAAATAATTTTCTTGTTCAACGTGCACAATTC
This sequence comes from Ornithodoros turicata, assembly GCF_037126465.1. Taxonomy (NCBI): domain Eukaryota; kingdom Metazoa; phylum Arthropoda; class Arachnida; order Ixodida; family Argasidae; genus Ornithodoros; species Ornithodoros turicata. The sequence goes on from NC_088201.1 coordinate 124,429,358, forward strand.
TTAATCAGTGCAGCACATAAGAAGGGCTACTCTGTAATCCTCTGCTGGGTGCCCAGCCATACAGGCATACCGGGGAATGATTTGGTAGACCAGGCTGCTAGAGCTTCTACTGCAAAAGATATTACTCTGTTTGAAATACCTCAGGAAGATATCAGATGTGCACTCAAGAAATCTCTCTATAAAAGCTGGCAGAATTTCTGGGATACACAGACACACAATAAGCTCCATCTCATTAAACCCCACATTGAAAGCCATGGAACTTTCCCAGAAAACCGATTGTCATGCGTTATACGAACAACGTTACGCATTGGTCATATATTCTTGACCCATGCATTTTTGTTTTAAGGAGAGGAGCCTCCTCAGTGTACGCACTGTGGTGAGCTTCTCTCCGGCCTGCATATACACATCACCTGTTCATACCATGAACCTCATCGTCAGCACCATTTCAGAGAGTTTGATAGACAGTTTTTACCTCTTCACCCAGCACTGTTGCTCGGTGATGAGGCTATCATCCCTTTTAACAGAGTTCTTAATTTCTTAAACGACACTGGCATGGTTAGTCTTCTGTAATTTTATACAGCTGTTTTATGCATTTGTAAATATGCTTTTAATTTACTTCATATATAATTTTAACGATCCTATCAGTTTCCATGCACAATTTTAACTAGTCATAATTTCACCATAGATTTGGCGCACTATGACCTTAGTAGTCCGTACGTCATAAAAACCCGAATCATCATCATCATCAGCTACTCAAGCTATGGGTGGAAGCAGTGAACAGGGAGTCATGGCAGCCATGTAAGAACAGCAGATTGTGCTCGGACCACTTCGCAGGTGATTGCTACGAGGACAGCGTTCGTATCATGTCAATTCTCGGCATTCCGCAAACGGGAAGCAGGAAAAGGCTGAAACCTGGTTCAGTGCCTAGCCTATTCGCGCAATTGGCGACTGAAGAAAGGGAAGCGGAGGTACATACGAGGGGCGTTCAAGTCAAACCGGGACTTTTCATTTTCGCAAAAGTAAAATGAACTTACAGGCGAGAAATTAGTTTTATTTTTCCACGTAATCTCCAGCTGCACTAATGCACTTGTCTAAGCGTTTCACGAGGGCCTGGATGCCAGCAGCGTAGAAATCCTTACCGGGGCGTAGCAGCCATGGTCGGACCGCATTCTTGACCTCGTCGTCGCAGCTGAAGTGGCGGCCCCCAAGGAACGCCTTCAGTGCCCCGAAGAGATGGAAATCGCTGGGGGCGAGGTCTGGACTGTAAGGGGGATGTGGCATCAACTCCCAGCCAAGTTCCTGTACGGTGGGTGATTCCACCGAAAATCAGCCAAGCATGGAACCTCGACATCGCCGATCTCACCGTAAAAGAAATATGTGCTACCACATCGTAAACGATGAAAAAAGTCCATAAAAGAAACTTCCATATTATAACCGTTCTCGAGGGAGAGGAGGAGAAAGAAATGCGGTGTATTGGCGCCTGGTCGTTTCGGCCTACTTTGAACGCTTCCCAAGCGGCAGCGGTGGGCCGCACGGCAGTTTTTTTTTTTTTTCTGCTTATCCTCTGGCAGGCGGACAATGGATTGACGGCTTCTTGCTGTTTCGGCGAAAAGAGCCGCTATTTAAAAAAATACCAAACTTGGGTGAGAGCGTTAAAATTGCTTCATTTTAAAGCCTCCTGCCGCGCAGCCCACTTGTCGCACAGACATGTAATACACACCGTTGTGTTCGCCGTTAAAAGCTTTTTCAGTTGGTATCAAAATCAACATAATTTCGTCAGAGCATCGCATCCATATTGCCCTGAACACAGAAGCGTTTCATAAAATTGGCAGATTTAGCACTCTTCTGATCCAAAAACCCCACCAAAAACATGCCTCGATTTTTTTATATTTTACGCAGAAATCCTTTCCCCGCTCACCCACAAAAAATCGTGATTCGTTCTTTATCGTGCTTCACGCGGCGATTTTTTTAAATGAACGCAGGGTACGCGCCCTATGGGGTCGCCTGCCGGGAACCCCCCAGCGCTGAATTCGTGCGCGCGCTGACCGAAAGCGGTTGATATCTGTAAAATAACTTTAGGAGGCGACGTGAACAATTTCACGTTGCGCTTCGTATTGTGGCCTATATGAACAGGGTCCATGCGCAGAGTAAATACGTGGCGCCGTGCTAAATCCGCATACGTATGGATTGCGCGGAACGTAGCTTCACAAAGGCCGCAACTACTCAGGAAGCCGCATTCAAGCACAGTCAACCGTGTTCCTATGCGTCGCCATGACCACTGCTAATCTCACTTGTGTCTCCGAAGAAGCATTTGGACGCTTGCTGGGTGACCTTGCACTTCGACAGCAGTCGACGTCAAGGCTGTGGGAACGTGCACCCGTCCTTCAACCCACGCCTTTGGAGCCCTATATCACGGGTTCACATGACCGAAATGACAATTTTGACTCAAAAAGTGTATGTGTGGTTCCAATTCATTCCCCCTTACCTGCACCGCTCGGACAACAGCACAACCTCGTCACCTACGCTCCGCGTCTTTAGGTTCAGTCTGTGTGTGGGAGTTGTTTTCATCGCCTGTGATGTCGTGATTCGTCGTACCTTCTTCTGAAAAGAATGGGTTCAGTGCACAGTAGTGAACGTGTTTATTGTGCAGACTATTGCCGTCGACACAAGAAGAAAGTTCTACGTACAAAGGAATTCCGATATGTGTCTAGCATCGGTATGAAAGCCCTGAAATCTGCTCTTGGTGCCGAGAGGACAGCGAACTCACGCGAATCGGACATGGCCTGCAGGAACTGTTTTGTTCACCTAAAGACCTTGATGCAATCAGAGGAAGTGACAACGTCAGTGTCGTCTGGAAGCAACGGCGATGATGTACCTTTCGCAACGCCCGACGAAACTATTGGAGAATGATGATGATGATGTTTGGGTTCTTTTGGCGCAAAAGCAACGAGGACTAGAGAGCGCCAAAACAGAGGTGAGATATGTTATGGTCTAAACTAAACTAAAGGGCTAAAGTGGGGATATCTTATATGTCACTGAGACAACCAATGTATTTTAAAAAAAATTCATAAATTACTAAAAGGAACAGCAGCCTGATCACCGAGCAAAAGGGCTGGGTGAAAAGGTAAATACTGATCATAAAATTCTTTAAAATATCTACGGCGGTGCTGTTCATGCAATGGGCAGGTGATCAACATGTGCAGCACAGTGAGCTGCACACCACAAACTGTACAACAGGGTGGGTCCTCCCCACGAACCAAGAATCCGTGCGTGAGGTATGTGTGCCCAATTCTAAGGCGACTTCGCAAGACGTCATGCAGCCGACATTCTAACATGCTTACACGGGCCCCACAGTGGGGCTTGATGACATGAAGCTTATTTTGTTCCTGTGTGTCCCAGAGGTGTTGCCATTTGGTGTCTATGTTTGCCTTTAAAGAGCGCCTGAATTCTTCATATGGGATGTCAAAAGGGGTAATGTCGGCGGTGAGAGCAGCAGTGGCCGCTCTATCTGCACACTCGTTGCCATGGATGCCCACATGGCTTGGCACCCAGCAAAGGATCGAGGAATACCCTTTATTGCAAATTTTCCATGCCAAACACTGTGCTCTGTGTACAAGGAAGTTTTTCCCCGTCCTCAGACTACATATAGCATGTAATGAACTTAAGGAGTCTGTGTGGATTACTGAAGACTTCATGCAATTCTGCAAAATGAAGTTCAGTGCTATAGGATGATTGCATAAACCTCAGCACAGAAGATAGATGCAACATTCTTTAACCTGTGATATCTTATTTCTCTCTCGGACACCATGGCGCATGACACAGCTGTATTTGTTTTCGATCCGTCAGTATATATCTCAACATGGCCTCCAAAACTTTCCCGCAGATGCTGAAACTCGTGCTGAAGCTGAATCAGAGGTGTTTCATGTTTATTGTATTTTGCCAGTGTGAGGTCGCACCTGGGGGGTACTGCCCACGGAGGAATTCTTCGAGTGAACTCTGATAGCATAGAGTCATAGGCAGTGAAATTATAGAACTCGATGTCTCTCTGCATCCGCATACTGAACGGGGGAATACTCCTCGGTTTCCTTATGAACAGCTGTTTTAAGTGCGTGCCTTTTACGCAAGGGAGGGCAGGGTGTTGCGGGTAGCTCCGGATTCTTAATGCGTACATGGCTGCAAGGTAGAACCTCCGCATCTCCAAAGACCACTCATTGGTCTCGACGTAAAGACTCTGGACTGGTGAGGTTCGGTAGACGCCGAGGACAAGTCGCAGTCCTTGATTATGCCCAGGGTCTAGTACCTCTAAGACTGACTGACGGGCCGATCCATACACAATACAACCATAGTCAAACCTTGAACGGACCACCGAGATATATATACGGTATAGTGTTTCGCGATCGGCACCCCAGGACCTGTGTGACAATACCTTAAGTATGTTCAGTGATCTGACGCACTTGACCTTTAGTTGTTTGACATGTTGTAAAAAGGTGAGCTTACTGTCAAAGTGAACACCAAGAAATTTATGTTCGTGTGCAACAAGCAGATTGTGACCATTCATATTGAGGTCAGGTTCTGGGACAATTCCTCTAGCCCTTGAGAATGGCACACAAACTGTCTTATTGGGTGAGAAGGTGAAACCATTCTTTGTAGACCATTCGGAGAGTTTGTTTATAGTTAGCTGGAGTTGTCTCTCGCACATGGCCATGCTTCTGGAGCAATGCGAGATTTGAATGTCGTCGACATATAAGGAGTAGGCTACGAAAGGTGGGATTGCATTGGCAACAGAGTTCATCTTGACGATAAACAAGGTAACACTAAGGATCGCCCCCTGTGGTACACCATTCTCCTGGATAAAAAGGTGTGATAAAGCTGTACCAAGCTGCACTCTGAAGGTCTTCCGTGAAGGAAGTTGGCAATGCATCGTAACAAACGGCCTCGTACCCCCAACGAGTGCAAGTCTACGAGGATGCCGTGACGCCACGTGGTGTCATAACCTTTTTCGAGGTCAAAAAATACCGACACGCAGTGCTGTCCTTTTACAAAGGCTTCACGAATGGTAGTTTCCAAGCGGAGGAGATGGTCAGTTGTTGAACAGCCTGCTCGGAAACCGCACTGGTATCGACTAAGGCACTCGTTTTCCTCAAGAAAGTGTACCAAACGGTTGTTCACCATTCGCTCAAAAGTTTTGCCTAAACAGCTGGTGAGCGCGATAGGCCTGTAGCTACCAGGTGATGATGGGTCCTTCTCCGGTTTAAGGACACGGATAATTGTAGCTACCTTCCACTGAGATGGAAGACATCCTTCTCTCCAAACCAGGTTGAAGAATTGTAAGAGGCGTTCCTTCGATGTACCCGACAGATGGCGTAGCATAGAATAAGTTATCCTGTCTGGACCCGGTGCTGTGTCTTTTGAAGGAGGTAGCGCCCTTAAGAGTTCACACATGTTAAAGGGCATGTCATATGCACTGTTGTCACTACCACCATTTAAAATGCTGCGTTTCTCAGCACGCATTTTGACCTTAAGGAACTCCCTGCTGTAGTGGGAGGAGCTAGAGATATTCTGAAAGTGTTCTCCCAGGACATTAGCTTGTTCTTCCAAGCTCTCACAAGGGCGATTATTAATTTGCAAGAGAGGAATAGAAAGGCCTCGATTTTTCTCAGCCTTTCCCATACCTTTTTCGAAGGTGTGTTACTATTCAGTGACGAGATAAAATTTCTCCAGGATTCTTTTTTAAATTGTTTCCTTGTCCATCGTGCCTTAGCTCGAGCCTTTTTAAAAGCAAGTAAGTTTGCGACAGTTGGGTACCTTCGGAAAATACCCCACATGCGATGTTGCTCCTGGCGGGTCTTTTTGCACTCATCCGTCCACCAAGGCTCCGGCCGCCTTGGTAGACGACCAGATGTTTGCGGAATAGAGAGAGAGGCTGCGCTTATTATTGTATCTGTAATGACGTTACTTGCATTTTGAGCAGTCATTCCCTCTAAAACCAAAGAGGACAGATCAGAATGGTGTGCGAAGACGCTCCAGTCTGCCGAACACAGCTTCCACCGTGGTGGGATGGAAGTTAAACTACTTTCTGTAGAGCAATAGTTCAGTACGATCGGGAAGTGGTCACTGCCGTAAGGGTTTTAATCCACTTCCCAGTGTATGCTCTGAAACACAGACGGACTACACATCGAGATGTCAATTGAAGAAAATGATTGCGTGGAGCTGTTTACATACGTTGGTGACCCTCTGTTCAACAGACAGAGCGGTCGTGCAAGTAGAACTCGCTCGAACATCTTGCCACGAACGTCAGCCTTCCTGCTGCCCCACAGTGGATTGTGCGCATTGAAGTCTCCCAGTAAAATAAACGACTCGGGTAGTTGATCTAGGAGTTTCTCAAATTCTTTTTGTTCCACGGCAACTGAAGGTGGAAGGTATAAAGAGCATACTGCTATAACAGTATCGAAACAGATTTGTACAGCAACTGCCTCGAGTGTTGTTATGAGTGGGACATTTCGCGCAGGAAGTTCCTTTCGAGTCAGCACTGCAACACCTCCTGCTGCTCGTCCTGCGTCTACCCTGTCTCTCCGGAAGATGTTCCATTTCTTAAAGGATTGGAAATTTCAGGGTAAAGGTATGTCTCTTGCAAACAGAAACAGATGGAATTATGTTTTTCTGAGAGATCATGGATGTCATCAATGTTTGTGGTAAGACCTCGGCAATTCCACTGTATAATGCTAGTAGGAGCCATGAAGAGTACGAGGAAGAGGATGAGAATAAAAGACCACTGTTTCATTTGAGTGTGTGTAGGGATTTGCTTAGGCATCTTGTAAGAGAAGAGCATTCAGGGAGGTAGCACTCTTGGTGGGGCCGGTTTGCTTTTGTCCATGGGTTTATTCCCCCTTCCTCTGCCACCAGCTTTTTCTCTTTGCTCTCTCATCTGAGAGGTCATGCCTGGAAGGCTGGATGACGACTTCTGCGACATGCAGTCGTCGCCATCGAGCTCCATGTCCTGTGCAATACTCTGGGAAGGGCTTTCAGCAAACCCATCCCAAAGAGAAAGGGTGCTGCCAACCTCCTTCGAGGTGCCAGCTGCTTCTTCCTGCTCAGCACTTTGGCTGCTCAGGGAAACTGAAGGGGACACCTGAGTGTCCGTGGGAACATGATGGGGAGTCTGCAGTGGAGGCCCAACAGTTTGGGTCTCCACCGACTTTCTGGGTGGTGCGACTCCCCGACGCACCACCTCAGAAAAAGTGCCTTTTCTTTGAAAATCTAGCAGCGCACGTGCCGCTTTGAAGGTCAAATTTTGTTCAGTTTTTATTTTGAGAACTTCTTTTTCATCTTTGAAACGTGGACAACTTCTAGAATATGCAGGGTGATCGCTCTGGCAGTTCACACAATGGAAAGCGTTGCCGCACGACTCTTGACTGTGGTTGGTACTGGCACATTTCGGGCAGACCAGCTGCCCACGACAAACCTGGGAATGGTGGCCAGAACGTTGGCACTTGAAACACCGTTTAGGGTTTGGTATGTACGGACGGATGCGACAGTTAACATACCCGGCCTTTATCTCCGGTGGGAGAGCATGAAGTTGAAGTGTCAGAATTATATGCTTTGTGGGGATCTCTTTGTTGTCCCTTCGTAGGACTATCCTTTTTGCACTAACGACACCTTGCTCTTTAAGTCCCTCCTCAATCTCAGACTCTGTACATGACAGAAGCTCATCCACAGAGATGACCCCCTTCACCATATTCAAAGTACGATGTGCGGTGACAGAGACCAAAGTCTCGCCAATCTTTCCAAGGGACATTAGCGCCGAGCTCTGCTGTCTGCTCTGGATCTCGACCTGGATGTCACCCGAGCCAAGCTTCTTGACATTGTATGCCTTTCCGATAGCCTGTTCAAGTGTCTTTGCAACAAGAAAGGGAGATTTCTTGGAGAGTGGTTTTTCTTGATAATCAGAATGTATAACAAGGATCTTAGGGAACCATGGCTCTTCAGGTTTTGCTGCGATCTGCAGTGTGCGTACTTCGTTGCGGCTCCTCTTAAAGGGCCGATCATTCTTTTTGGCTGTTTAATGATCCATGCAGTGGGAGTATGATTCGGTGTAGAAGGCGTGCCACCCACCACGGAGCCCAACTCAGGGAACGTGTCCCACACGCTAACACGAACCTCTACACGATACCCAAGTGCAGCTTCTCAAAGACAGAAAGCACTGCCCAAGGTTGACCCTTGCCGCCAAAGAGGGTGAAAGGAGGAGGGGGATAGAAGAGATGGGTAGAAAGGAAAAGCAAGGAAAAGGAAGATGGCGACTAGCTGAATAATCCTGGCCGGGCCTTCCAGGACCACCCGTCTATGGGAAGCAGGGGCCAAAGCGGTGTGTTGCTTTCCCGGAGGGGCCCCGAAGGGTCCTAAACAACCTCCGGGTCCACTCAACCGCCAGGATCTCCCTTTCCCCAGACACGGGAAAGCCACGCACAGCTATACGTGGGGGTCTCCCTCCTGCGGCGACCCAACCGTGAGTGCAGGAGGGGGCTACTGCGGCTGCTGCCGGGCGGTGGGGGCGCCAAGTTCCCGACGCCGGGACTATTGGAGAAATTAACGAGCTCATACAAAGAAAAGGGATCGACGTGACACCAGTGGAGAAACGTAAAAAGCCTTCAACGCCGTATCAGAAGAAAAAGCAGATGGAAATCAGTGAAGCACTTAACGTGAAGACGCGCCGACAGATCGAGAGGGCTTTTGACGTTTCGCTTCCTGGGACGTCAAGTTCCAGCAATAAGCTGAGTGAGGAGCTGCTTCGGAACATCGGAACAGCTTACGAAGAAAGCAAGTCACAGCGAGTACGCTGCCAGATTCTAACCCTGCTTCCTTCATTCATGTCAGAGCGGGACATACAGCAAGTCATCCCAGAACCAACGCGGTATATGATTCGCAAGTCGAAGAGACTGGTTGCAGAGAAGCATGTGTGGGCAACACCTGACCCCTACGAAAGAGGTCACCTGAAGGAAGAGGACTTGCTAGCAGCGACGAGCTTCTACACCGTGGATGAGCTAGACAGCTCTGTCCAGAGCCCTAGAGCAAGAGACGTCGTCCAAGTAAAGGAATGGGGACAGAAGACGACTAAAGCAAAACGTTACAAGACATGTTCTATCCGCGAAGCGTATAGGAAATCTAAAACAAAATATCCTGATGCGAAGCTCAGCCTAAGCAAGTTCTACCCAATTCGACCGATATGGGTCAGTGTAAGTCCCTGCAGGGAAGAATGCGTGTGTACATATTGCGCAAACTTTGAATTAACGACGACAGCGGCCATAAACAACAGCGAGAAAGAGGTGACGTTACAGGAGATCATCAATATGTGCGCCTGCGACATCAACTCTGAAGCATGCCTCTCGGGAGACTGTGACCAGCGTCCCGGTCCGGAAGCCCTGACACCAGAACGTTTAGGTATCCCCGACGATGAGGAGATCCTGTTTGCTACATGGGAGAACGGAGGACTGCTAAGACGGACAGTATCGGTGAGCGAATTCCTCGCTGTTTTGCAGCGCTGGGTCGGTGCTTTTGTGAATCACGATTATGTGAGGAAGATTTAGCGGGAAGCCATACATCGGGAGAAGTGTGCTATGAGGTCTGGTCATGTCGTGCTTCATTTTGACGTTTCCGAAAACTGGACGATCGTTCTGATGAAAGAGATTCAAAGTTACCATTGGCATAAAAACCAAATTTCACTCTTCACGTGCGTAGTGACTGCATCCTCTGGAGCTCGCTGCTACGCCGTCATATCCGACAACAACCGACATGATAGCGCGGCAGCCCTCCTTTGTTTGTCGACCATCGAACAGCACATGGAAGACCGCGGCCCTCTGTATGGGAGCGCAGTATACGTCTCCGATGGGGCAACCGCTCATTTTAAAAACAGGTTCCAGTACTTTGAGATGAGTCGTAATGCCACCGCCAAGAGATGGACTTTTTGGGCTCCGGGTCACGGTAAAAATGCGTGCGATGGAGTTGGAGGCGTCGTCAAGCACGCAGCAACAATGTACAACTTGCGCTCTTCATCAACTCAGGCAATACAGAACGCAGCGGAGTTCACAGCAGCACTGTCAAACAGGATCCATAATATAACACTCCTGCATCTTCCAGCTGAAGATGTGCACAGTAACAGAGAAATAAAACTGGAGGAGTGGAAAGGTGTTCGGCCAGTTGTGGGACTTCGTTGCTATTACGTGTGGGAGAAGCAAACCACATCCGCTACAGATGTCAAGCTAAAGAAAAAAAAAGAACGTCATGTCACCAGTGTAAATATGTATGTCGTTATCGTTTATCCTGCTGTTGTTGTTGTATATTCAGAATTCTATCTGTGTTGTCCTACGAAGTTAATCAAGTAAAATGTGTGCACGTGTACGTGTGTATGCAGTTAGTTTGAAGTATCCTCCGCTTTCGGCGCGCGCACGAATTCGGCGCTGGGGGTTCCCTGCAGGCGGCCCCGTAGGGTGCGTATCCTGCGTTAATTTAAAAAATCGCTGGGTGAAGCACGATCAAGAACGAATCACGGTTTTTTGTGGGTGTGCGGGGAAAGGATTTCTGCGTAACATATAAAAAAATCGAGGCATGTTTTTTTGTGGGGTTTTTGGGTCAGAAGCGTGCTAAATCTTCCAATTTTATGAAACCGCTTCTGTGTTTGGGCAATATGAATGCGATGCGCTGATGAAATGATCGTGATTTTGATATCGACAGAAAGAGCTTTTAACGGCGAACACAGCGGTGTGTGTTACATGTCTGTGCGACAAGTGGGCTGCGCGGCAGGAGATTTTAAAATGAAGCCATTTTAACGCTCTCACCCAAGTTTGGCATTTTTTCAAATAGCGGCTCTTTTTTTTTAAACAGCAAGAAGCCGTCAATCCATTGTCCGCCTGCCAGAGGATAAGCAGAAAAAAAAAACTGCCGTGCGGCCCACCGCTGCCGCTTGGGAAGCGTTCAAAGTAGGCCGAAACGACCGGGCGCCAATACCGCGTTTCTTTCTCCTCCTCTCCCTCAAGAACGGTTATAATATGGAAGTTTCTTTTATGGTCTTTTTTCATCATTTGCGATGTGATAACACATATTTTTTTACGGTGAGATCGGCGATGTCGAGGTTCCATGCTTGGCTGATTTTCGGTGGAATCACCCAGGTGCGTGTCGTGAGATGCGCGGTATGCGGGCGTGCATTGTCCTGTAGGAGGAGGACTCCTTTATTGATGAGGCCCGGCCGATTTTGCTTCAGCGCCTTATGCACACCCCTGAGAATCTGGCAGTAATGTGCACTATTGATCGCACTATATGCACTATTGATATCGAGACATGTTATCCGTCGGTTCTTAAGGATCAGGCGCTCCACAAGTTGGATGTTCTCAGGAACTCTGACACTGAGCCGCCCCGGCCGGGGTCGTCCTGCACTGATGTACGGCCGTCTCGGAACCGTTTGCATCACTCAAACGCTTTGTTGCGGCTAAGTGAATCGTGGCCATACTGAGCCTGAAGTCTTCTGTGAATTTCAGATGACTTTACGCCTTCATTCACGAGAAACTTCATAGCAATTCGCTGTTCGATGTGCGCGCTCACCTCGTTGTCGGCCATCTTGTCCAGCACGTGTCTTCTGTTTTGCACAAACTTTGGACCACCACGTGGTGAACGCGTAGGCCTGTCGCGTGTAAAAATGAAAAATAGTAGCGCGAGTCATTTGTACACCCAGGAGACAGAAAGTCCCGGTTTGACTTTATTTTTACTGCTTCTTTCTGACGAGGACACTTTTCCAGTCCCGACACGAAGCTCCTCACGGTGTTGGCCCTGGCACATGCGCTGTAGGTGCCTATGGGGAGGTGACGGCAGTCACGGCAAGTCAACTGGAGGCAACACACGCAGGAGATGGAGCATCTGGAGTCGCGCGTTCGACGCGAGACTTTGGGTGTCAAGTGACCACCCCGTGCACTTGCACAGGTGTCGGGTCATGCAACAAGGGAGCGAATGGATCGATACAAGGTACCCCTTTGTTGTGAGTAGTGCAGGTCTAATTTTTTTCTCTCATTGAACAGACGAAATAAGCCAGGACTACAGAGAGCTGCCTCATGCATACCTGAAACCCACCCGATATTCAACCCATTCCTTCCACCAGAAGGTCCATGCTCTCAAAATTTCGATGAGTGCTTCATCGAAGACGAAATGTATGCATTATAGCACTGTTGGCTCCTATGTATTGCACGACGAGGGCTGCATACCTTGAGCTTGAGAGAACAAGACGACACGAGAAGCTGTACTACTTCTGGTGTCGTTTCTTTCCCTCAGACTCAAGGTATACCACCCTCATCCAACTTCCATCAGCTAGCTTGCCTGCTCACCCTTACTTCATCTCGACTATGACTTATTTTAGTTAAGCTCTTCAACAAGCTGTCACGTTGTCAAAACAGGGTCGCATAATGTGGCACGTCTGGCATGGATATTTCGCTTGCAACTGAAGACGATGATGATGAAGAATGGTATGGTTGGTTGGTATGTTTTGTGATGTTTTCACTGGGTTGTTAGTACTCACTGAGCTAAAATCACAGCAAGGTTGCCGCAAAATTAATTTGGAGGCTTTATCGTGACTATTGGGTTTGGGTTTTGCACAGTTCTGAAGTTCTGGATAAATGTTACGACAAAAGCTAGTTCAACAATAAAACCTGATTTCTCTCAGAACTTAGTCTGATGCTAATTTCCCCCCATAATTTGCATGAAATTTTTACGTGAAGTTATAGGCCTGCTTTTTACCCTATAAATTTGAGGGGGAAAATATATGAATAAAACTCGATAACTTCAGGGTATTTTCCACTATATTTTTATTGCATCGTGCAGCCATCCTGGTATGTTTGTGGATTAAAGCGAAATGGTAGGGTGTTCCATTTTACATGAACCCACTGTTAAAAAATAATGTTGCATTGCATCACAATAGGACAACTTGCATAATATCACAAATAGCCCGTACTGTTTTTGTGTATTTTCTGTTTCACTGTTACCTAATTATTTGAGATTAATTGAGTAACCTTTTAATTCTAATGTGATGATTGACTTGGCCCCACCGCGTGACAAGTGCATCTGACGGTGGTTTCTCCCTGCCGCCTTACGAATGACAGCATGTGGTCGGTCGGCTGCTCTCGAAGGCGGTAACATACCCTTTCACTTTTGTGTAGGGCATTATCCTGTACATTATCCATTCTATATTCAATAATATTTAGCGAGATGTGCCGCACCCTGCCAATTGGAAGCTCTTTTCAACATATCATATGGCTTATGGGCGTGAAATGACAGCACATTGATCCGCTGCCTGACTTCTTTTTTCATTTACATAGGCTCGACCCAAAGAATACTTCGTACTGCCAAGATGAAGCTTCTGGAGGCGACATGTATGCATCTAATTTTGATTTAAAGTCTGGGGTTTACACGACTTTCCTGTTGCAGGTCTTTCAGCATTGTGGAAGAGACAGAAGTTGGGACTGCAGAAGAACCGAAGTATGTTGTCTTTGAGTCCTGTCTCAAGCAGTTGCTCCAAAGGTGCCCACAGTGCTCAGCCCCAGACTGTGATGTTTCCGTTAGCTGCATTGGTACTACGGTGAAGGCAACTATCAGCTGTCCAAACTCCCACATCACAAAGTGGTGCAGCCAGCCATGGATCCAAGGGAAACCACTTGGGAACATTCTATTGTGCTGTGCAATATTTTTTTCTGGTGGCAGTTCAACACAACTGCTTCGAATGTTCTTCTTCATGGGCATTAGAACCATACAGAAGACACAGTTCTTCAAGTGCCAGCGCTGTTACATGCTGCCTGCTGTTACTGAGGTCTGAATTCGCGATTTTAGATATTGTCTAGAATTTATATTAAGTACATGTACAAACTCTTAGTTTTCAATGCTACTGGTACTGAATCGATTTGTTTTTGGTAACTTGTGCAGGTCTGGCAGTTAGAGCAATCAGAGCTGCTGCAACAATTGAAGGGAAGGGAGCTATGCCTAGCCTGTGATGGTAGGGCTGATTCACCCGGTTATTCAGCTGACTTCGGCACGTACTCGCTGCTGGAAACTGACGTCAACCGAATTATCCATGTGGAGCTTGTCAAGGTATTACATGTGTATGAGGGTAGCCACATCTATGCAATCGCTTGTGGACAATGCGCAATTATTTTAATCGCAGTCTACCGAAGTTGGTTCCAGCAACCGTGTGGAGAGGGAAGGCCTGGAGCGAGCCCTGGCATTCCTCAACCAGCAGGATGTGTCTATTCCATGCTTGTCACTGACAGGCACACTGAGGTGAAAGCATTTATGAAGCGGACCTACCCTACCATAAGACATCGGTTTGATGTGTGACATGTTGCCAAAGGTAATACACATGGTCTTCCCTTGCTATGGGGATACAAAATCTGTGCCGGATATAAACCTTTCATGACTTTCTAGGCATAAAAAAGAAACTGATTGCAGCAGCTGCGTGTAAAAGGCACAACGTAATTCAGAAATGGTGCCCAACCACCGTGCGCCATCTTTACTGGTGTGCACATACCAGCAACGACGATGGAGCCTTGGTGCTAGCAAAGTGGGGGACCATACTACGACATGTGCTTGATATACACGAGCACCCAGACTCCCTGCACCCAAAGTGTGCCCATGGCGAGTTGGGGGAACGTTTGTGGCTGGAGGAGGGTAAGTTTGCTTTCAGCGTGTTTTGGGCTTTGCATTTGTCAGCTGCAGCTGCTTTACACAGTGTGTCGAGTTGTACCTTGTTTTCTGATTACCAGGGACAGACACCTATGAGAAGCTGAAAGGTATCGTGGCATCACCATATCTGCTAAAGGACGTGTCTCAGCTATCTCACGACAGACAGACATTTGGCCTCGAGTCGTTCCACGGGCTCCAAAGGCATGGAAGCTGTCATATGATGGAATGCTGGCTTCGTAAATTTGTAGTTTTAGTTCGCTTTTAAGGTTCAGGCGTCACTGGATGCAAAAACCTTAACCTTTTACATATGTGTAGGTATAAATCATAAGACTGCCTTTTTTAGAGCAGCGAGAAGTCCCACAGATCTTTCTGATATTTCTAGATCTTACATTGCTGCCATGCATTACACTGCAATGCTGACCGGCATGTGGCCAAGCACATTGTCAAGTGCTCTAAGTCACAGAAGCGCTGGACAGTCGTCGGTGTGAAAGGAAAGGCATTATATGGTGAGGCTGGCTTCTTGGAATTTACTGCCATGTGTCCAGTCCTTTTTAAATTAACTTCACTAGGTAACTGCTGCAATTTATGAGGTAAAATTCCCTTCCACTGACTGATGGTGACACCACTATGAATGAGGATATTGCATTACTGCACATTATCCAGTACGCAGGGTTTTCAGACGTTGGCCAGATTTTATCACCTGGCCATGTGGTCAATATTCTGTGAAACATGGGGCTTCCTAATATGCTGGATAATCTGAAATGGCATAGTGAAATAACACATTTCCTGTTGTTGCTTTTACTTTTGATGAGATGCATGAGTTTGCGCTCTTGCAGGCTACGTCCAGAAGTTGATTGACGGTGTGCTGGAACTCGTCTCACAATGGCCTTCATGCCGAGTGGCTGAGGAGGCTGTTGCACGAACGAGGCAGGAAACGCTGAGTAGCAAATATGGCCCAAAACGAAGCCTTGACCAGGCACAGCAGGAGCACCGTTCTCGCTACAGCTGCTGAGTGTGCTGGGTTGCAATTGCTATTAGATGCCAAGGGTGACTAACAGCTTCAACCGTTTCAGCATGCTCTGTATTCACCTCATGGTGTATAGGATTCAGATACAATTTGTGTTCAGATACAATACAGTTTGGCTTTTCTGCACCACTTGTTAATACGTTGGCCCTGAAGTTTTAGGGTTCTAATTCTTTTCTTCAAATTCAGGGGTGAAAAATAGTCCAATAATTCCATGTAACAAATCATGGAAATTAAGTTTAAAAAATAATCATCGGACTAAATTTGGAGAGGAGTAAGTAGCATTCCAGAGCTTAAGATGAAGCCCTGTTATACAAAAATTTGCAAGCCTTTTTCTTTTCCATTGTAGTCTTCATTGTTATACACGCACCAAGAGAGCATCCCTTGCTCTTTAAATTTTCACAGCTCTCACCTGGTTCCAAAGTAGTGTCTTTTGATGCTGTCCTATGAAATGTATGTGTCGACCACCCCTACACAAAAGTTGTGCCCATTCGGCATGTCCAGAAGATGAGCTGACCCTTGATGACCTTGCACAGAAACAAAAACCTGCCTACTGCAGCGGGTGGCCAGCAATGAGCCGGACACTACTGTCATGAGACGACTGGGCAGAGCAGCAACTGCTTGCATTATTTGCTAGTATCTCTGTCCCTGCTTGGATTACACTCAGAAGCTTTGATACAAACTGTGATCATCCGATGGGAACCATAGGTCGTTGGCCGGTTTAGGCCTACGTTAACATACCGGGTCAGGAATTTCGAGAGGTAGTCAACTGCGTATGATGATGACTGCAATGATTTGGAGTGCAAAGTCAAGGAAAATTGTGCTATACACTAAAGCTCGAGGATGTGTCGTGATCAAGCTGCCAGAAAACAGAGTTACTATATAAGTTATACCCCTGAGACACGTGCATACTTAGGGCCCTATATCTCAAGACATTTTGAAAATTCCGCAAGTGAAAATACAAAACACTGACTCAGGGCTGTTCCCCCGCTCTGTTTGGCACCGAACTTGCTGCCCTGCCCGCTAATGCAGTTGAGATAAAAGGCTCTCAATGCATCCATTTTTCAGCGGTGTCACCTTTATTGTGCAATTGACTGAAGTTAGTATTTTGCCTAGGACGGATGGAGCACATAATATGCAGCAAACTCATGACTGACTCATAACTTGAGGTACGTAGCATCTGGACCTGTATGATACACATATAATCACTGAAGTGGTTGTGCTGGCCTGGGCCACAGCCGCACATAACGAGGGGCAATTTTTGTGGTCGTTGTGCTAGAAACAGGTGACAGTCGAGATGTAGCAAGTGTTCCTTACTCAAACAGCAGAAAACTGGCACTCGTTTTTATTGTGTCGCTTTATTCATGAAGCGTTCATGAAAGCTTAATTTTCTTCACCCTGTATATAAAGTGTATCGTGAACAGTAATCAGTTAAAAGTGTGTGCTTAACAAATTGTCAATATGTAGCATGTTATATGTATGTGTCATATGTAATGTCCATTGCACATTGACACAACTCACAGAGCTGGCCAAGTGACTGAGGGTTAGTCATTTAAAGGGGCCGTAAACAGGTACAAAAGGTGCACATTTCTTTGTGTTATATTATTGGAACTTAGTCAGTGAAAACTCCTTGCAATTACTAACGCTCAAAAACAAAAGGCGCTTGCATACGGATGAAATATTCACTGCACTCTTTCACATTTTAGCTCCGCCCCGCGCTCTAACTTTACGTCATTTTGACGTAGCGCTTTCCCCACCAATTACGATTGAGTGCTCCACGTATGATTTTATTTCAAATGCGGAATTGAACTAGATGAACGTGAATCCTCTTCTATTCAAAATCTAAACAGTTACAGCCTCAAACTGAGCAAAGAAATGCGTTTAATTTAGGTATCATACGCGCACTACATTTTCTGGGCAGTAGCACGCAGCACACCACCTGCGCGAATGAATATCCGGGACTACAGTTCCGGAATCTTAGGCAGGTGCGCGATGGAACATCTTCGTCATCTTCGAATGGTTCCGACAACTGGGCTGCCGTACTTTGATTTCATCCACGCGGCATCGCGTCACCAGCTCGCGTGGTACAGTGGATAGCGTGCTGGCCATGTCACGTCGTGACTGGGAGGAACCCGGGTTCGAATCGCGTCATGTGATAGCAGCCCAGCTGTTGACGTTTGCGCTGGCCGGAGATGTTGAAGATGTCATGACGTTGAATTTCGGAACCACGGAGCGCAAAACGTCGTTTCACACAAACAAACTGAGCGCTTCGACTCACAGCTGATAACGAAGTATGTTTATTGGCTGGTAATTTGAAACGTCATGTGCGCA
The DNA here is from genome assembly GCF_037126465.1 of Ornithodoros turicata. NCBI lineage: Eukaryota > Metazoa > Arthropoda > Arachnida > Ixodida > Argasidae > Ornithodoros > Ornithodoros turicata. Next base: position 124,447,419 of record NC_088201.1, read on the forward strand.
GGTGGGCCTCCCGATTGGACGGCAAAACGCTACGTAGCCATGTTACGTATGCGTTGTGGAGAGAGGCTCGCTGGTTACTCATCTTTGAAAGCGGTTATACGGGTCAATGAGCTGGCACGAGCCGAACGAAATGTATATTTGGGTATTATGAGCTGCGTTCTTTCATGGGGTATCATTATTTCAGAAATGTTTGGTGGCCTGTTTACGGCCCCTTTAAGTATTATTGCTCATACCTAGGTAGCAGAGAGTCATCATTGGAGTTGGGAAGTGAATTGGACATTCACTGTGCAGATGTCACTCAGGTGCCACTCGACTTGTAAGTCAGGATAGCAGTGGTGGATGATCACGATAAGGGGGAAGAATATTTGTGTTATCTGCAGTCCATCCGGAAAATGTTGAGTGTAGTCGGATTCTGGAGTTCTCATAAACTAAGGGGATTTACATAGCGCCTCCATTAGGAACAGACATTCTCACAGAAAAAGCTCATGAATTGAAGACGAGTGTAATATTAATGCATGCCAACTGCAATACAATTACAATTTTGGGCTAGAGATTATTTATATAATCAATTATATTCACAACCTGTGGTTCACCGAACAAGCCCCACTCCTCTGGGCAACGCCCTGCCATTCCTCAAACTAAGCCGATGAATTCTCGCCACTGGAACCTTGTCAAGTGCTGCATTTCATCCCTGTGATTGCTTTGTGCCGTATTGAGGCTAAGTGTCGTGTCATTCTCTATGTTTCTTTGTTTTACCTTCTGTTACGACTCCGTGGGCCACGCAGGGTCACTGTACAGCGAAACCTTTTTAAAGCATGCTTGGTGGGGGACGCGGAAAAGCGACGCATTAAGAGGGCATACCAGCTCTCCTTCCCAATGTATTTCCTGTGGAACAGTTTTTATGCTTTTTCTCGGTAACCGCCGCGCAGATTTTGACGCGGGTGGTTTCATCATAAAGACGAGATAAAGAGCATTACGCTACCAGATTTATCATACATGCCGTATGTATTTTACGGCGACATTACGAATGCGAAAAAAATACACAATTTTTCTCCTCCCTCTTTGAACAGGATTTATTAAACTTCTATAGCCATTTCGAAAAAAAAACTTTTCATTTACTTTCTCTGGAATTATTTCAGGAATCGATAGACATCAAATTTATATGTCTACCACTTTCCGTTTTTAGAAAAAAGCATGAAAAGTGAGTACGGATAAATACCGTCTCAAAGCCCCGTAAACCGAGTCATTCTGTGTCGCCCTCTAGCGTAGCACAGGAAAAACCGCGCGGAACATTTTGACCGTATCCATCCGCCGACCATGCGGCGCGCACGCGCACTGTAGTGCTCCCTCTCTCCTCTTTACTTTCATGGACAGCGGACTTAGAGCATGGCCTTGAAGACCAGAGAACAAAAGCTTACTTAGCTGCTCGTAAAGGGATTATCGTCAGCGAGCATTGTCGCGGGGGGGGGGGGGGGGGCGGACGTTGGGTAGACGAGCCAGCGTTGTCGCGGCCCGTGTAAGAGACCACCGAGACCAGTAAACCTCTTCTTTTTTCGGTGCGCTTATAGAGAAGTGAGATGAGTTTATTAGCTTGACATGAAACGTCAATTTGCTCGATTTTGCCGTTTCGGGTTTGTGCTTACTCAGTCAACTGTCTCATAAGGCTAACGAGAATCTCTCGTATTTACGGTTAGTGGAAGGCAGACTTCACAAACATTCCAGTAACGTTCAACAGGACTGCCCTGTAATGTTCGCAATGTTGAAACAGCCAGCAAGCGGATTACACACAGATAAATGTTTCTTAGGATAACGGTACTTAGAACTGCAGCTTTATTTGTTGTTTCTCTTTCTTTCTTTTATTGATCGATTTATTTTTATTTTTATCTTTATTATTATTATTTTTTTCATGCACGCTCCACGTGAACCAGTAAGAAAAATCGATCAAGCGGCCGCTGCACAATTATTTCCGCCCACGCAATGAGCAACAGTCTTTTCTGGAACCCAAATTCACGTTCGCGAAGCAAGGAAAACCAACGACAGCGACGGGGGAGGGGGGATATATTTTTTAGATGAAAAAAAAAAAGGACAGGCTAAAGGTCAGCCAAACGGGACGTCGGCTTGCTACTCCGGAAATACATAAATAAATAAATAAATAAAATTAAGAAATAGGAGATAAATGAAACGGACGCGACGGAACAGCACGTTAGTTAGATGATAATTAGGTTACTAAAAGTTCGGTGTTTGCATTGTCATGTTCAGGTTAGTCTAAGTGGGCTTTGGCAGTTTCCGCGCGGAAACAGCCAGATAACATTTATTTACAGTAGTTTATTTTGCAACGGGGACTTCGATCACGTTATTTTGAGATACGCCCAATTTTTCGAGACCGGTTTCCTGGATTTTCCATCTTTCGACAATCCTTGCTAGTTGCACGTTGGACCCAAAACCTGTACCCGTCTGTCTTTGGACGGCGAACAAAGGGAGGCCTTCTGAGGTCTGAGGAAGATAAGGAAAAGCTCCGGGTCACTGGGGATTCTCCGCTGAACTAGTGTCTATACGCTGAACGAAAGGTCTGGTGTAATGTGAACTACCCTGTCAAGGAGTGTCTAAAGTATAGTACTGAAGTTTCCGGGTAATAATCAGAGCGTTATGAGACGGAAATCGTCCTCCGAGACCTCATCGCGCGTCAAGTTCCTTTCATTTTATCTTGTCCATTTATACATAAAGATTGAGTTCAAGGAGTTATTCCGAAATCCTAAGCTGTTTGGAGAATGCGTTTGATCGAAGACCGCTTGGTCGCAAGGCGTTCGATCGAAAACCGGTTGATCGACGCCGTTTGTTCGAAAGACGTTTTTTCGAAGGGAGTTCGAAGCTCGCAGCGTGTGCTTAGCACCTCTTTTTCTGTAACTTTTGATTCGAACATATGGAGCATGAGGCAATCAGTGTCCTCTCCTTTTTTGTTTGTTTCTTGCTTTTTTTTTTCAGCTAAAGAGGGGAGACCACTGGTCATTTGCAGAAAGGTTTTATTGGTCATTCACGAACAGCACAGCCTTCTGGCTTTTTACTCTCTCCCATCCGAAAGGAAATAAAACTGAATAAAACTGAATTGAATTAAATTGAACAATGCGGAAGCATCCCCCGTATCTATAGGACACATACCGAAGAAAATGTCTTCAAGTTGGGAGCAGCCAATACTCTGTGCTTCTTCTGGGCACCCTTTTCATTGCTGGGATCCGAAATGGGATAGTGATATATGCACGAAAGGCACTCGAAGTCTGAATGCTAAGAAGGAAATTTCGCCATAGTGTAAAATACAGATATTGTATTAACAGCCATATAAAACTTTAGTTCAATCTTGTTTAGAGTATGCATCTGCTCCAAACGAAGCAATAAAAAAATCAATCAAACGACCGCAGCCGTTTCGATCAAATGGTGTTCGATCAAATGACTTTCGACCAAATGTCCCGCGTTCGATCAAACGGCTTTCGTTCTTGCGGAGACGATTTCTCCGGGGGACATTTTTCCCTGGGGACAGTTCTGCCTGGGGATATTTTTTTCCGGGGAAGAAAATCTGGCATCTCGGGCGAGCTTTGATTATATGAAACGACTTCTCCGTGGTCATTCCTTCATTTGGCAACTAGCGCTCATATTCATCTCTGGAAACCCCAATTTTGTAATTGCATCTGTGTTGCCCTTCAAGAATAGAGATTTTCTTAAAATACGCATAAATTTGGCTCATATGGTGTCCAGTTCTTCAGCTTTCCCACCACCGAATTTCACGTTTTCAAGTTTACGTTGAATTAACTGAGACCTCAGCATTCAACACAACAAAATCTGGAGTAAAAATTTACGCTTCAGATATTCTTCTAAAAAAACAAAGGAATGCATATATTATCCTGTCCCCTATAATAAGGAGGCCGAACTGTACTTTTTTACCACACTCAAACAAGAACTTGTTATGTTGTCAGGTGACCATAGTTATTATTTTTCTCCAATGTGTCCTTTTATGTTTTGTCGAATCGTTCCTCTTGGCGTTCAGGAAAAAAAAAAAAGACTGTGTAGGGAATATCGCGACTCCAGCTGCGAGGCCTTGCCGCTCGACCTTCTCACATCTTTTTTGGTTGGTTTCCGTGTGTCGACACGAAGCCTTTATCGCTCTTCACCACCTTTGTACGGTTTTGCAACCTGGTACACCAGAAGAAAAGGGGTCCCCTGTCACTGGGGTTGTCGACTGACATCATTTTTCTGAGCGGGTGTAAGGTAAAAGAAAAAGAAGGGAGAACATGGAGGAAAGGAGCCCTTCAAATATGTTACTGAAGCTTTCGGGTAATAATAAGAAGTCTGTTCTACGACGGAAATTTTGAAAAGTCTTTTGCACCAACGCCTTGTAAATGAATTCAGATATTTGATAATGCTTACTTACCAGAAATATACATATCAAAATGTCATTTTTGCATGAATAATAGAGTTATTATCAAGGTAAATTGCATGTTGTGAAAACATTTTTGGGACCCCTCATATAAGACCCCGGTTAGCGAATGCTGCCCTTCTAGACGCAGGCGGGTTAACTTTCTTGTGCATTTCTCACACACAAAATATGGACTTTGTCGCAGGCAATGCTATGTACCTCGTAACTTTAATGAGCTCCCCTTCGACAGTTTTTCTTTGGAATCGAAGTACAAACTAAAAAAAGCGCTACGGCAACTTTATCATAGGATATAGTACCTTTATATGTTCATATACTGTCAAACTGTATGCCGCTCGCTGCTTCAGGGCGAGTGCCACAAGCCTTTCGGCTAAGACGGGCCTGTTTTATTATATTTATGGTTTGCTTTCTTGAGTAAAACTATTATTATTATTATGTAAGCGAGTGCAAAAGAAAAAAAAAAGGAATACCGTTTCGAGAACTAGATTCTCCAGACTGGCATTGTAAGCGCTGTGTGTAGGCAATGTTTCTAGCCTAATTTATAGCCGCTGGTAGATCCAACTGAGAGCCTCCGAGATACCGGCATCCGTACTATCCGATCACACTTGTACGTCGGCAACTCAGCATACAGTAAGTATGCACTAGTAAAACAATACGAAGAGCAACTAAACATTCCATAGTCAGTCAGCACAGGCGGTAGTGACTTGTGAAAAGAATAATTGTAGCATAAACATATAAGAACCAAAAAAATTAAAATAAAGTACTCATGTAGCAATAGGAGACAAGGAAAAAGACGTGAGTGTCTAGACTCGAACTGCGGACCTTTCGTGGCAAAGTCCGACACATTACCACTCGATAAACAACGCAGAAGGCGCGGGCCGCCTTAAACTCGCGAGGTCAACCATGCACAATGGGGATTATTTCGTGAGTCGGAGGCGAACGGCGTGGTAAGGATGGCGAGCGTGGCGCCATCTAGAATTGGGAAAATCGTGAATCGGAGTTGCTCCCCGACTCGTATGGCCTCTTAAGCAGTAGTACAGCTTAACAGGGCCACCTTATATACATGGGAGGTAAGTACGGTGATCAGCATTACTGTATTTGAAGCAGAACTACTGTTTAAGAGGGTACTTTTTAACAAGGTTTCACGTTAAAGGGTGCAAACATTGATCGTGTTCATTGCGGGTGTGAATTGCTTCCATGTTGTGACCTACTCTAAGATGAATTGCCATGCATCAAATTGTCTATGACAAAGTTTGCTTACTGTTCGGACATACTATCGTTGCGTGCTACTAGGCTGCCATTTTCTCCTTCTAGAAGCACAACATGGTATGGTACGTACATCTTGCCTGTGAAAAACAATGCATATGTGATTGCATGAACGGATCCCACACAAGCAGCGGAATTAGACAATGTTATTGAGCTACTGTGACACTGGCTTTGTCCTTTATTCTGATGTATGGTTAAAAAGTAATGGCAACAGTAACATGTTGCATTGTTGTCTCGTAAGGCGGCAACCGCATGGAGCACTTTTGCCAACTGAATGTCAGCAGAACTTGAAAGGAACGGTGACCTACTAAGCGAACAATGGACGACGGACCGATGAGCCGGTTTCTGCCAAGGATAGATATTTAGTCTGAGGAGAGGAAGTGACAGCACCCGACGGAGTCGTGTGCGCCAATGAAAACACGCTTCACAGGAAATGCCACGAGCACGTGACAAAGTCACCTGTGACCATGCCTGTGACCGTAATTTTCTTTTTTCTTTCGGGCTTTGTCCTCTTCGCCCTGCCTCCTAGAAGGATACGCAGATGGCCCGTCGCGCGGACTTCGACGTGGATATATTAATATCGGAGGTTTCAAGGAGGCCACCACTTTGAAACGTCAAACTTGTTCAGTATAAGGACATCAATTTAAAATATATCCTTTTGCAGGAGGTGGCAAGGTGTGTGCAAGGCGAAGGTGACTAAATGAAACATCAAAATATTATTTGTGGCACGTGGCAAATCGGAAATGTGTGAGGAGATAACGGTAACAAAAACGCAGTCTGATATTTCTTTAGTGAGCATTGCTAGAAACACTCATAAGCCAACATTCTCTTCGTGTCTAAAAATTTCTTGTAAACACCTGATTTCTAGATGTTATTAGCACACAAGAGGGACAAAGCGGGGTAGTTGGAACAAGTTCATATCGGCTAACTGCAGCAATAGACGCGGACAAGGAGTTA